>NC_056737.1:1136690384-1136877884 GCF_019279795.1 Protopterus annectens
CTACAAATCAGGTTACAACCTAACAAAACCATCTTCAAAAAACAGCTCATTTCCCACCTAAACAACTCCTGGACATGCAATTGCCTAGCCCCTAGCTGACATATTCTAACTCCTTTCCCTTACCCACTATCCAACCTCCTCTTTAAAACTCCCACAGATGCACTATATATTATCACACATTACATGTAACTGCCTAGCACCTGGCTGACGCATTCTAACTCCTTTCCCCTACCCACTATCCAACCTCCACTTTAAAACTCCCACAGATGTACTATATATTATCATACGTTACTTACCAACTCCCAGCCGCCTACTCCCCACTGTCCCATCTATACCCATTAACATAGACTAAGTTGAAAAGCTTTCCCTTAAAATGTCAATGCACCTCATATGAACTTGTCTATATTCTTATATTTTTTTAGTTTTCCTTTCTTGTTTTATCGTCAGTACATCTTCAAGATTTTCTCTACTAAACATACTGTATTAACAACCATCATATGTTACTACCTCCTATACTTTTAATTGTATGTCCAAAGCTCTATGCTTATGTAAATATCTTCTGCTATCATACGTTAATATCTGCTATATATTTATAACAATGTGTAAACCACAATGCTCATGTAAATGTCTTATGTACAGTATGTTAGCAATTGTTCTGGAGCTTTTCTCCCCAGGCCTTCGCTAAAAATGGACAGCTCTACCCAGTCGGACCTCCCCGGTAAACAAATGTAAAATCATCTTCTTCTTCTTTTGGCTTTTCCCGGTTAGGGGTCGCCACAGCGGATCACCTGTCCACTCATGATTGGCAGTGGAGTTTTATGGTGTCGAGTTGCCAGCCTGGTGCCCAACCTTCCACGGAAGGCTGGTAAACAAATGTAAAATAAATAATACATAATAATTTAATTATATCCCTTGTATAATACGGCACCACTTGTTAGAGTGTGTTTTATAGTTCTGAACATTTTTCCAGTAAGCAATGAAACAAAACATATGAACCAATAATGACGAATTGCCCAGTTCAGAACATTTCAACCATAAAAGGCCATTCAAACTTCTATCATTACAATCCACCAATATCAGTCAATATGCACAATCTCTGCAGAAGTAAAAGTCACCTGAATAATTTCACATTAAAGAGATCTGAAACTAATTAAGTGGTTGTTGCTAGAAAACAACTTTATATTTCAGTGTTTCCTCTACAAGTTCAGTGCCTACTGCCCTTAAAGAATAAATTGTCTATGTTATATTAAAAAAAAAATGGTAGGTAAGCTGGTATATTGCAATTGAAAAACAGTTTTACAGTTAGTAGGTATCTCATCCAGAGGATGACATATTCAGGACTGCAGCACCTCACCCCCTTAAAATACAAATCTACATGCTGTGGGAGTAGGACCTACAGCCCTCTACATCAAGATGCAAATATGCTACCTGCTGTGCTATCAACACTGCTTTAAAATTCTATATCACAATAGCGATACCATTTGCTAAACAAAAACAGCTGCAGATTTTAAGCAAACTTAGCATGAGCAGCAGTAAACTTCTCTTCCCTTGAAGCTCACAATTCCTTGAAAATGCACTTGAAAAAAATTCCACCCGGAAATTATAAATATGGCATTTCACTTTCTCTAACACACACATACCTCAACCTCTTAGTGCAAGAAATCTGGACAAAGCCTAAAATAAATAGGGACGGATTATAAATATCGCGCTCATCAATATAAAAATTGGTAGAATAACAGGATTTGTGTTAGTATGCATTTTTCTAAAGGATATGACATCTAAAACTCAAATGTCTGTTATTATTTAGCAACTTCAATCCTTTTTATTTATTTGGCATTTGTTAACCGGGATAGTCCATCTGAGCAAAAGCCCTTTTTAAGTGGAGGCCCAGGGAGAAAACTTCAGGAGGAATATGGGGCAAAAATGTGGACATTCTGAAAAAACCTGGACAGCTGATATACAACACACACACACACACACACACACACACACACAAAATACCTCTCAATCTCTTAGCACAAGAAATCTGGACAAAGCCCGTTATAATGTTGGTGACAAAGGCTCAAAACAGGGGACACATTTAGAAAGTTGCTAGAATAACAGGATTTGTGTTAGAATGCATTTTCTACAGGATATGAAGACTGAAAATCAAATACATGTCATTATTTAGTATCTTTAATCCTTAGTTCATCCCAGTGATTTGTCAAAAAAAAAAAAAAAAAAAAAAAAAAGAATTTTTATGAGGAACAGACCAAAAATACAAGGTGAAAATTTGGACATTCTGTGAAAATTTGTACAGTTGACAGGTATGACACACGCACAGAGTCCCCCGACCTCCTTAGAAAGTGGATAGAAAGAATAGTTGTGTAAGAACTTACCATAACCTTAGATGTCCTTCTCTTCTGTGTTGCAGTATTCATAACAGTAGGGAGTTGCTGCTTGCAGTGCCACTGTCCGGCCAGTATACCAAAGTCTTAGTCCAGGAGGGTACATGTGATGTTGGTTACCAGGGCCATAAACCAACTTTGGGTATAAAAGTGATGTCTGCATGCACCCTCATCAGAATTGTTTTGCCGCATACAGTAGTGCCTATGAGACCCTTAGACTTGCATGTAGGCCAGTTCCATGGCAGTAGGATGGCTGCGTAGGTAGAGACCAGGGGGGATGATGGCAATATGCCCACAGGTGAAACCTGGGACAGTAGTTGGAAAGAGACAGGGGGTAGGAGTGTGGGGATGAATACTGCAACATAGAAGAGAAGGACATCTAAGGTTAAGGTAAGTTCTTACACAACTATTATATGTCCTTCAATTCTGATGTTGCAGTATTCATAACAGCAGGGAGAGTACCCGAGCTTTAAGTATGAACCTGGGAGGAGGAAGTGTTCCTGCGGTCAAGGAGACCCTGTAGGATAGTCCTGATAAATCCTGCTCTAGCACGGGATGCTATGTCCAGCTTGCAGTGTTTAGCGAAGGTGTGTACTGAAGTCCAAGCAGCTGCTTCTAAAACAGAAGAGGAGTCTATGCCTTTGAAAAGGCAGTAGAGGAAGCAGCTGCTCTGGTAGAATGGGGTTTAATATTGCCTTGTAAAGATTTCCCATGGTGGCAGTAGCACAAGGAAATGGACTTGGAGATCCATGAGGCAATGGTTTGCTTAGAGACAGCTTTCCCTAGGGCTCTGGGATGGAAGGAAATAAATAACTGATCTGACTTCCTGATATCTTTGGTTTTGTCTAAGTAGTATCGAAGTTGTCTGTGTACATCCAGGGAATGTAGGGCCCTTTCTGAGGCATTCTGTGGATGAGAATAGAAAACAGGTAGGTTAATGGATTGATTCAACGAGAGTTCATTAGCTAACTTGGGCATGAATGAAGGGTTAGCCCTGAGGACAACTATGTTCTTGTGGAAAACAAGGTAGAGGGATGTGGCCATCTGGGCTTGGATCTCTGAAACCCTCCCGGCGGAGGTGAGGGCAACTAGCAGGACTGTTTTCAATGTGCAAAGTTTCAAGGAAACAGAATGTGCTGGTTCAAGGGGGGGCAAAGTTAGCTTTTCTAATACAAAGTTTAGGTCCCATGGTGGAGGGATGGGTTTCCGTGGAGGGTTGATGTGCAGGACTCCTTTTAGAAAGGGTTTGACTTCCAGTCTGGATGCCAGGGGTGGTGAAATGGGCAGACAGGCAGAAATGGCAGACAAATGGACTTTGATTGAGGAATCTGTTAGTCCTGTTTGGAGTAGTTCACACAAGTAGGATAGGACCCTTGGAATGGAGATAGTGAGGGGGTCCTGGTTGTTCCTATGACACCAATTGGAGAATCTTAGCCACTTTGCTACATAGTGTCTCCTACTGCTAGGTTTTCTGGACTCCTGCAGAGCACTGAGTACGTCCTCTTAATAAAGGTGTCTGTAAGGGATCAGAATTCTATCACCCATAAGGTCAGTTTTAGGTAGTTTACCTGTGGGTGCAGCAGGGACCCCTTGTTCTGTGGGAGTAGGTCTAATCGGTGGGGTATCCTGTGGTGATTGCCCTTGGCTAGAGAAAATAGGAAGGGAAACCAATGCTGTCTTGGCCAAAGGGGAGGTCACCAGTAAGAGTTTTGGTTTGTCCTTCTGAAATTTGAGGAGGACTTCCTGGATTAGAGTGAAGGGGGGAAGGCATAGAGGTACATGCCCTCCCCCCCATGAAAAGAAGAAGGCGTCCACTTTCCAAGCTTGTGAATGTGGGTTCCTTGTGCAGAAGTTGGACATCTACTTGTTGACTGAGGAGGCAAATAGGTCTGCTTGTGGAATACCCCACCTGTGTATCAAGTCTAGGAAAACATCCCTCTGAAGCATCCATTCGTGAGAGGGGCCTGAGGTTCTGCTGAGTGTGTCTGCAATAACATTCGGTTCTGAGGGGATATACATGGCTAAGAAGTGGACCCTGAGGGAAGTGGCTAGATTCCAAATCTGGATGGCCAGGCTAAATAGTGGGTAGGACCTGGCCCCCCTTGCTTGTTTATGTACCACAGGACAGTCATATTGCCTGCGATTACTTTTAGGGCTCCTGGCAGGATGGAGGGCTTGAAAGTTAGAAGGGCTAACAGCAGGGCTCCATTTCCTTGATGTTGATGTGGTCTTTTTCCCTTAGAGTAGACCATTTTCCTTGTACTGAGAAGTGTTGTTGATTGGTTTGTAACACTGCACCCCAGCCCAGATCTGAAGCATCTGTGGATAGCTGTTGTAGTGGTGCTGGGATCTGAAGGTGGGTCACCGGGTTGGTCTGCATTGCAGATATCCATCAGTGGATCTCCCTTTTTAGGCATAGGAGAAGTGGAAGGGGGGGTCCAAGGGTTTTGAATGTTGGGTCCATAGGTTTAACAACCACTGAATTTTGAGCATGTGCAGTCTTGCCAAAGGCAGCATGGGTATAACAGGATGCCATGTGGCCTAACAGTCTCAGGAATTCCTGAGCTGTCAGGGTAGTTTGAGTAAGGATCTGACTGAAGTACAGACAGAATTCCTGAATCCTCTGGTCTGGGATGAAGGCCTTCATGCAGTCTGTGCGGAGTCTGCACCCCAGGAAAATCATGTCCTGTGAAGGAATCAGGTGAGATTTTTCTACGTTAATCATGAACCCCAGAAGAGAGAGGGCGTGACACCTGTTGCAGATGAAGCAGTAGGAGTTGGTGGTCTTGATGCAGGATGAACAGGTCATCTAGGTATGGGTATATTTGTATACCCTGGGTCCTGCAATGGACTATGAAGGGGGCTAGATACTTTGTAAACACTCTTGAGGCAGTGGATAAACCAAAAGGCAATGCAGAAAATTGAAAATGACAGGAGCCTACTGAAAATCTGAGGAATTTTCCTGTGATCCGGATGAATGGGGATGTGGAGGTAAGCATCCTTGAGATCTGGCACTACCATGAATGCCTGGGAGGGGATTAGAGGCAAGAGAAGATTGTAAGGTGATCATTTTGAAACTGAGTACGTGGAGGAAGAGGTTGAGAAAGGCTAGATCCGGGACAAGTCTCCAAGGACCCTCTTTTTCCTTGGTACCAGGAACATTCTGGAATAAAACCCTGTGTTCCTTTGAGGGTAGGCAGCGGCTCTCTGGTGCCTTGATTTAGAAGTTGATGAATGATGGGTGGGAAAAAGTGGATTTGTTTTTTTTGGTGGTTGAGGAATCCCTTGGAAAGGTGGGAGCATCCACCAGGTCATGTAATATCCTCTCTGGATGATGGAGAGGACCCACTGTTCTGTTAGTCTCCGCCAGGAGGGAAGGGAGAGGGTGAGTCAAAGTGATCAGGGGGTTGCTGGATGCAGAAGGGGTGATACAGTGGAGGAGGCCTGAATTGGTCAGGCTGGCTTCGAAAGGGAGTAGTAGAGGATCTGGAGGGAAATCTGGGAGTAGAAGTCTTTCTCGGCTGTCTACGTCCCTTTGATTGTGGTGCTGAATGAAAGGATTACCTTCTTACGAAGGAGGGTTTCTGAGGATAGTTCCTATGATATCTAGGAATAGGAGACACCAGAAGGCGTTTGAGGTTCTGTAACTCTAAGTTTTTCTTGGAGGGATTTGAGAAGCTCAGCAGAAGCTTGTCTGAAAAGGGCCTTATTGTCTAAGGGTGCATCCAGAAGTTTAGTTTGAACATCCATGAGGAGGGGCTGTAGCCGTACCCAGGAGTAATGTCGAAGCACTGATTCAGAAGCAGCAGCTTTGAATGCAGCTTCCACAGCTGCACTTAATAGAGTGCCTGGTCACTGGGGATGCTACAGGGAAAAGTGAATATAGTTGTGTTCTGAAAGGGGAATCCTAAACCTCAGACAGAATGGTGGAGGCTTTTCAACAGGTGTCAAGTACATACACTGTCATGTGGGTTTGGTAGTTCAGGGCCCTAAATTTACTGTCTATCAGTTGGATAAAGAGCAGTAGACGGTAGTTGTCTGGATGTCTTATCTGCAGAAACAGCGATAACAGCTGGGTCAGCAGGAGGATTCTTGTAAAGAAACTGTGTGTCTTGGGGGACCCTGTAAAAACGATCAGGTCATTTAGCTGTTGGGTGTTGGGAGTCAGGAGACAGTGAAGCAGCTAGGAAGGCATCCTGAAAAGCAGGCAGTAAGGGAGGCACGGCTGAGGGAGATGGCTGTTCCATTTGCAAAAGGTCAAAGTACCTTTTCTTAAATTCTGAAACCTCTGAGGCCTACCACTTAAAAAGTTCCCTCATGAGGTACATACTACTGCCAAAGCTAAATTCTTCTCCTGGGGATTTAGGAGAAATAGAGTCCTCTTCTGGAGTAATGAATTCCTTGGGGAATTCAATTTGTGTTTCACAAGAGAAGGACTCCTCAGAAGATAAATATTCTTCCTCAGACACATGGATTGGTTGAGGAGTGACAGTAGGGGAAAGTTGCTGTGATTGTAATGCCTGAAAGGCTTTAAACTGACTTTGGGAGAAGGATTCCCAGCCAGGCATCTGTGGGGGTTCAGAGTGCTTGGATTTCTGTTTCCTTTTCAAGGGGGTTGTAGGAGCAGTCAGAAGAGAAGCGGAAGTCGGCCTAGCATGAATAGGAGCAGCAGGGGCTTCTGAGAATGTGAGCCGTGGTTCCCCTCCTCCAGACTCTGATGGCCGAATTACTTCTGCAGACATGCCTTCAGTATCCCACACCCCGACTTCCATTAAGGTTCTTGGGCCTGCTTTGGTAATCGTCATCTGAATGGACTCCAGGTCTTCAATCGCCTCTAGAGTCTGTTCGGATGCCTGAGGTGCAGCCTGGGATTCGGACCTAACTTTTTTTGCCTTCTTCTAAGGTGGCTCATCGGAAGGGCCTACACCTCCCCTCCATGCCTAATGCCAAGTGTCTGAGTCTTTGGTTCTCAAGATAAAGATTCAAACCCACTAACTGGCACAGTAGGGTCTTGAGGACGAACGACTTACAGATTGAACAGGATGTATGGTCGTGGGCCTCTCCTAGACAAAAAACACACTTATCGTGTGTGTCCTTGTGAGAAATTTGTCTCCCACAAACACACTTCCCTTTCTTAGTTGACATGCAAGTCTAAACAGTAAGCAAAATAAGTAAGAAAACCCCACCGGGCACTTATCTGAAATGGTAAAAAAAAACGGTCTGGTCTTTAACGATCTGGAATGCGGTCATCTGAAGAAACATGATGCAGAAGTGGAACTGGCAAATGGGCATCCGATGATCACTGCGGCAGAAAAATTCTAATGAGGGTACGTGCAGACGTCACTTTTATAACCAACATCAGTTTATGGACCTGGTAACCGAAGTCATACGTACCCTTCTGGATCAAGACTTTGGGATACTGGCCAGACGGTGGCACTGCAAGCAGCAACTCCTTACTGTTATGAATACTACAACTGTTATGAATACTGCAACATCAGAATAGAAGGACATCAACAAGGTTTGCATTAGTATGCATTTTCTGAGGATATGAAGTCTAAAACTCAAATCCCTGCCATTATTTTCTGACTTCAGTCTTCAATTGTTGTGTCTTTCGGCTTTTCCTGGTTAGGGGTCGCCACAGCGGAACTCCGGTCAGCTAATGATTGGCAGTAGATTTTTACATGCTGAGTTGCCAGCCCTAACGCACAACCTTCAACTAGGGTACGCCCATTCACGCATGTCTCCACACAGAAGACGCTCTAGCTGAGAATCGAACAGGACAACGTCTTACTGTGAGGCGACAATGTTACCGCAGCACCACCACCGCAGTGACTTCAGTGATTTGCCAAAAAAAAAAACACACACAATTTTATGAGAAATAAACTGAAAATATGAGGCAAAAATCTGGATAATTGTGAGGTATGATTGCCCCCACCCCCACACACACACACACCCCCTACCTCCCTCTTACAAACATTTTTTCAAGTTTTCCACAACCAATAAACAATTTTAAGAAAAGAAAATAGGACAATACATACATTACTTCATAAAGACCGTCATACTTCCAAGGATTTTTATCATTTACTGTTTATTTTGACCTTTAACATGCAAGACTTTGTAGGCATATATGCAATCAAGGAGCCACATTGTTCGTAAAAGAAAAAAAAAGAAAAACTCTTCTTGCTCTGTCTAGGCCAAAAGAATGTCTAAGTGCAGGCTGCATCTTCACAGTCTTTAGACAGCAAACTGTTTACAACCAAGCTTCATAGGATCATAGGAGGTTACTAGGCTAATGACACTGAGGCCCGTAACAAGCCTAGCCAACTTTTTTCCTCTTTTAATGGTGTTATTAGAAGACTTGACTCAACAACAGACAGGAGAAGAGACATTTTTAAGTTTCTGCTTTTTCTCCCCCTAAGGAAATCCCTAGAAAGGGACTGACTCATGACAGGAGCACTAGCCTAGGAATCGGGTACCTTACCCCAGCTAAGCAGTACACCTTCAAACGCTCATTCCCTCAAGGTCAACCAAAGTGTTTTTTCCTTGCCCAGTAAATCACCCCTATAGCTGCAGGGAACATGTCAATCTCCCAGTCATTAAAGGCTTCCTGAAGAGCTGCAGCTAGAGGGACCAGAAGGCAGAAGATGGATGGTCCAAGGAAACACTTTTGGCCACAAAAGAGTCACTCACCAATGTCCGCGGCAGTGATGGAGACAGGCAACCAAGTACTTCTTAAGTTTCTTCTTCTTGCGGACAGGAGTAGCAAGAAAGTACAGTTGTGTACACTTACCATAAATGTAGATGTTTGAGTGTATTCACTGTTGCAGTCATGTGGGTTATCCCTGCTGTGGTAGCCCTCGGCCGGCCAGAATACCAGAGTCAATGTTTTTGTGTGCCGGCTGCTGTCACCTGTAGTCTGACATCATGTCGTCAGTACTATAAAGCAAGGCAGCCGACATCATTAGATCAGTTTTTCTTGCCCTAACCCATCAGAAGCACAAGGGAAAAGACAGAAGTGGTCCTGGTGGCTGACAGCCACCTTGGGAACCTTGTGTCCCCCTAGGGGAAGAAGTTAAATGTGGGATGGAGGGAGGGAAACCAGGACTGCAACAGTGAATACACTCAAACATCTACATTTATGGTAAGTGTACACATCTGTACTATGTTCTTTGTGTTTCACTGTTACAAGCCATCACCTGTGGGAGGATTCCCAAAGCTGAGGTAAAGGATGGAAGGATAGGTAGAGTCCTAGGTATGGGTTAGGATGCCCTGCAGAATTGCAGAGGCAAAACCTGCCCTAGACTTAGAAAAGAGAGGTAGGTGGTAAAGCTTTGTAAAGGCATGGACAGAGGTCCAGGTGGCCACTTCCAAGATGTCCCTGGTAGGTACTCCTCTGAGGAAGGCAGAGGAAGTGGAAGTTGCCACAGTGGAGTGGGTACAGATAGACTTAGGGATGGGTGGTGTCCCTGGTAGGTACTCCTCTGAGGAAGGCAGTGAAAGTGGAAGTTGCCCTAGTGGAGTGGGTACGGATAGACTTAGGGATGGCAAGTGAAGTTGCTGGGCATTCCAAATGCCTTGGGTACACCTGCAGTCTGTAGCAAAAATGGATACACTGTGAAATCCATTTGGAGATGGGCTCCCCCTCTACCCCTGGGGCAAAGCTTACAAGAAGCTGGTCAGTTTTTCTGAATGGCTTAGTATGGTCCAGACAGTATCTGAGTTGTTTGTGCATGTCTAGTGAGTGTAGAATTCTTTCCCCCTTGTTTTGAGGGTTGGGAAGGTGTATGGCCTGGTTAAGGGTCACATCAGAAACCACCTTGGGCATAAAGGAGGGATTAGTCCAGAGGGAGACTCTGTCTCCACGGAAAATTATGAAGGGCTCGAAAGCCATGAGAGCTTGAAGCTCTGAGACCCTTCTGGCTGAGGTGATATCTAGTAGGAAGGCAGTCTTCCAGGAGAGGTACTTCAATTCTGCTGAAGCGGCAGGTTCGAAAGGAGGCAAGGTTATTTTCTCTAACACATAATTCAAGTCCCAGGGTGGGGTAGGAGGTCTGATGTTAGAAGCCCATCTGAGGAATTGCTTAATCAAAGGATGAGAGAAGAGGGGTGGGACTGAATCATAATGGGTAGAGATGGCCGAGGCATGGATTTTAATAGAGGAGAAGGAGAGGCCACTATTGAGCAACTCTGCTAAGTAATCCAGGATGAGAGGGATGGAGGGTTGGGAGGTACTGGTCCTTTTTGATTGTTTCCAGGAGCAGTATCTTTTCCATTTTCCTGCATAAGATTTACTTGTCCTGGGCCTTCTGGCCTCTGTGATGACGTCCAGGACCTGTTTGCTTAACAAGGACTTCTTTTTAGGCTTTAGAGTATAAGCCATGCTGAAAGTTTGAGAGTCTGTAGGTCTGGGTGCAGTACCTTCCCCCTCTCCTAGGTCAAGAGGTCCGACCTTAGGGGAAAACAGCTTCAGGGGCTGTAAGATCAGACTGCACAGTAAGGGGTACCAGTGCTGTCTAGGCCAATCTGGAGTAATGAGGATAGCCTTTGGTCTCTCCTCTCTTATTTTGATCAGAACCTTTGGAATAAGGGGCAGAGGAGGGTATGCGTACACAAAGAAGGAGCTCCAGGGGAAGGTCAAGGCATTCACCTTCCATGCTTGGAGGCGATGTTCCCTGGTACAAAACTTGTGCAGCTGGTGGTAGAGGTTTGAGGCAAAGAGGCCCACCTCTGGGGTCCCCCACTCCTGGGTGATTTGCAGAAAGACTTCTCTGTGGAACTGCCATTCATGTGGGTCCAGTAAGTTTCTGCTTAGGTGGTCTGCCAGTGTGTTGCTGATCCCTGGTAAGTACTGGGCAATTAAGTGTAGTCCCATGGAGGTGGTTGTAAGCCAGAGACTCCTGGCTAACCTGCATAGAGGGTAAGATTGGGTGCTCCCTTGCTTGTTAATGTACCACATTACTGTGGCGGTTCCTGTTTTTATAAGGAGGACCCTGGGCCTGAGATGGGGTTGGAAGGAGGTCAGAGCATTTTGCACTGCCATCATTTCTTTCTGATTGATGTGCAAGTGAAGTTGCTGAGTAATCCAAATGCCTTGGGTACACCTGCCTGCTAGGTGAGCGCCCCAAGCTATGTCTGAGGTGTCGGTAGTGATGGTCTGGCCAGAAGGGCAGAGGATGAATGGAAGACCCTTGTTCATGGCACAGGCCTCTGCTCACCATAAAAATCCATCCCTTATGCAAGGGATCACAGGGACAGCGATGTCCAGAGACGGAGAGTGCTGACACCAAAGATCCTTTAAGAACCACTGATTTTCACATGTGAAGCCTGGCAAGAGGGATGAGAAGGATGCAAGATGCCATGTATCCCAAGGTTTGCAGGAACTTCCTCGCAGTGACGCGACTTCTGGCACCCAGCTGGGTGAAGTAGAGAGGCAGGAAGCTCTGCTTTTCTGGGGATAGGAAGGCCATTGGGGTTGCTGTGTCTAATATAGCTCTCAGGAAAAAAAAATTTCCTGGTGGGGTTTTGCTTTGAATTTTTCTCGTTGATGGTGAGCCCTAGGAAAGTTAGGAGTTTCCTGACAAATAGAAGGTACTGGTGCAACTTTTCTTTGCTGTTCGCCCGAATAAGGCAGTTGTCCAGATAAGGGTAAATCTGTGAATTTCTCTGTCTGCAGAATGCTATAGACGGGGCCAAGCATTTGGTGAATACCCTGGCAGCAGTAGATAAGCCAAAGAGTAGTGCAGAGAACTGAAAGTGTTGACTGCGTGCTCTAAAGCTCAGGAACTGTTTGCATGATTCCCTGATGGGGATGTGGAGGTAGGCATCTTTTAGGTCTAATGTCACTAGCCAGGCAAATTGTGTGAGCGTAGGCAGAAGCAAGGTTAGCATTTTGAATGTGGGGACCACCAAGGAGGTGTTCAGCTTGGAACGATCCAGGATGGGGCGCCAAGTGCCCTCTTTTCTGGGAACAAGCAATATTCTGGAGTAAAAAAGTACAGTTGTGTACACTTACCATAAATGTAGATGTTTGAGTGTATTCACTGTTGCATTCATCACATTTGGGTTATCCCTGCCAGGGTAGCCCTCAGTCGACCCGAATACCAGAGGCGTAGTATTTCTGCATCGGTTGCTATCACTTCAGGACTGACGTCAAGTCGTCAGTAGTATAAAGTAAGGCAGCCGATGCCATTACATCAGTTTTTCTTGCCCTGTCAGGAGTCCCCAAGTGGGAGCCAGGATATGGTGTTAGAACCCCACTAGTAGAAAGTAAATACCAAAAAGTTCCTTGTAATAGGACAGAAAGGGGGATGGAGGGAAAAGTACAGTTGTGTACACTTACCATAAATGTAGTGGTTCGAGTGTATTCACTGTTGCAGTCATTACATTTGGGTTATCTGCTTTGCAGTAGCCCTCAGTCGGCCTGATTAACAAAGTCTTGGGTCCTGCGTCGGTTGCTGTCCCTTCTTTCATGATGTCAGGGGTATAAAACATGCAGCCGACGCCATTACATTAGTTTTTCTTGCCCCAGATGTCAGGTGCCCCCCAAATGGGAAGCAATTAAATCTATAAATACAAGGATATACCTCCAACAAAAAAGCAAATACAGCAAAAAGCTTTTAGAATATAGTAAGTGAGAGTAGAGGTATAGCCAAAGGAAAAAAAGGGGGCTGCAGGGAGGGTAAAGTACAGTTGTGTACACTTACCATAAATGTAGATGTTGGAGTTTATTCACTGTTGCGATCACTACATTTGGGTTATCTGCCTGCAGGCAGCCCTCAGTCAGCTTGATTAACAAAGTCTTAGATCCTGCGCCGGTTGCTGTCTCTTCTTCCATGACATCAGTTCGTCAGGGGTATAAGACATGCAGCCGACGCCATTACATCAGTTTTTCTTGCCCCAGATGTCAGGTGCCCCCCTAATGGGAAGCAATTAAATATAAAAGTACAAAGATATACCTCCAACAAAAAAGCAAATACAACTAAAAGGCTTTTAAGCATAGTAAAGGAAAGTAGAGGTATAGCCAAAAGAAGTTAGGGGGCTGGAGGGAGGGTAACCAGGACTGCAACAGTGAATACACTCGAACATCTACATTTATGGTAAGTGTACATAACTGTACTATGTTCTTTGTGTTTCACTGTTGCAGTGATTACATTTGGGTAGATTCCCAAAGCTATGTTTCGGAGTAGGAATTTAGATAGCATTAGGGCCAGCTATAAGGCCCTGCAAGACTGCAGTGGCAAAGCCAGCTCTGGATTTAGAGATAATTGGTAAATGATAATGCTTGGTAAAAGTATGTACATAACTCCAGGTAGCAGCTTCTAGGATGTCCCTGGTAGGGACGCCTCTGAGAAAGGCTGTAGAGGTAGATGCAGCCCTGGTGGAGTGAGGTCTGATCCCCTGGGGGATAGGTTTTCCAAGGTGCTTACAGCAGAAATGAATGCAATGGCTTATCCATTTAGAAATGGTTTGCTTTGAAATAGCCTTCCCCTCTGCCCTGCAGCAAATGCCACCAGCAGTTGTTCAGATTTCGATTGAGGTTTAGTCCTGTCCAAGTAGAATCTAGTAGAATCTAAGTTGTCTGTGCACATCTAAGGAATGCAGTATCCATTCCCCTTTATTCTGTGGATTGGGAAAGAAGGTTGGCAAATGAATGGACTGATTAAGAGCCACACTGGATACCACCTTGGGCATGAAGGATGGATTGGTTCTGAGGGACACCCTGTCCGCATGAAAGATGATAAAAGGCTCCACTGCCATAAGGGCCTGTAATTCAGATAGCCTTCTAGCTGAAGTGATTGCTAAAAGGAAAGCTGTTTTCCAAGAAAGAAATTTTAAGTCTGCAGTAGCAGCTGGCTCAAAAGGAGGTAGAGTGAGTTTCTCCGAGACAAAGTTAAGGTCCCAGGCTGGAGTTGGAGCTCTCCTGGGTGGTCTCAAATTTTTGGCCCATCTGAGGAATTATTTGAGCAGTGGATGAGGGAAGAGGGGAGGTTCTACGTTATAATGAGCTGAAATGGCTGAGGCGTGGATTTTAATGGAGGAAAAAGGCAAGCCCTTGTGAAGCAAGTCAGTTAAGTATTGTAAATTCTGAGGTAAATTGGGTGCTGCTGTGCTCATCCCTTGAGACTGGTTCCAGGCACAGAATCTTTTCCATTTTTCAGCATAAGGTTTTCTAATACTAGGCCTCCTTGCCTCTAAAATGATATCCATCACAGGTTTGCTGAGGGATGGTAAAGGAGAGATCAAGTAATTAGCCAGGATGCAAGGTTCAGTGTTAGAAGCTGAGGGTGCAGAATCTGGTTCTCCTGCTGAGACAGCAGGGAAGAAGTCTGAGGCAGGTGCCATGGAGATAACAGAGACACACTGCGCAGAAGGGGGTACCAGTGTTGGCAGGGCCAGTCTGGAGCAATCAAAATCATCCTTGGTTTGTCCTGTTTGATTTTTAGTAGTACTTTGGAGAGCAGAGGTAGAGGGGGGAAGGCACAGACTGACAGGTTTTTCCAGCTGAAGGACAGAGCATCCACTTTCCAGGCTTGTTTGTGGGGAGTCCTTGTGCAAAATTTGTTCAATTGGTAGTTCTGGGGAGAAGCAAACAGGTCTATATCTGGGCTCCCCCATTTGCTTGTCAGCATGTTGAAAGTCCTTGGTTCCAGTTTCCACTCGTGTGGGTCCATGAGGTTTCTGCTTAGTCCGTCTGCCAGTGTATTTAATTTTCCTGGCAGGAGTTGTGCTTGTAGATGCACTTGGTAGCTCAAGGCTGTGTACCACAATGCCCATGGCTAGTCTGCAGAGGGGGTAAGAATGTGTACCCCCCTGCTTGTTTATGTACCAAATAACAGTGGTGTTGTCCGTCTTTACCATTAGTTGTCCTGGAAGAATGTGGTCCTTGAAGGTTGTCAAAGCATTCTGTACAGCTAACATTTCTTTTTGATTGATATGCAGGTGCATTTGACTTGGGTTCCATTTGCCGTGAAGGCACTTCCCTGCCAGGTGAGCCCCCCCCCATGCATAGTCTGATACGTTTGTTGTTAGGATTTGGGCGGCAGGGGGTGGTGTTAAAGGTAGCCCCTTGTTTTGGTGGCAGGCCTCTGCCCACCAAAGGAACTCTAGACGTAGACGAGGTATGATAAGAATCATTGTTTCTAGGTCCTGAGAATGTTGACACCATAGGCTTTTTAAATTCCACTGTAGTTTCCTCATATGCAGTCTTGCATATGGAATTAGAAGAATGCAGGAGGCCATGAACCCCAAAGCCTGCAGTATTTGTCTTGCAGATACCAGGGTTTTTGTGGCCACTTGTTTGAAGTAGGTTGTCAAACGAATCTGTTTCTCTGGCATGAGGTAAGCCATCTGGGAAGTTGCATTCAAGCTTGCTCCCAGGAATATAATTTATTGACAGGGTACCAGTTGCAATTTCTTTTCGTTTATGGTGTACCCCAGACAAGTTAGAACCTTTTGTACAAAGGCCAGATGATTCAAAAGTATGTCCTGGCTTTCTGCCTGAATTAGACAATCGTCCAGATATGTGTATATTTGAATATTTATTTGCCTGCAAAATGCAATAACTGGAGCTAGGCACTTTGTGAATACCCTGGGAGCAGTAGATAAGCCAAAGGGCAATGCAGAGAACTGATAGTGTGTGTAGCCTGCTTTGAAGCGTAGGTATCTTCTGCAAGATTACCTGATTGGGATGTGCAGGTATGCGTCTTTTAAATCTAGTGTTGCCAACCAGGCATCTTTGCCTAGCATAGGAAGTAATTGGTGAAGAGTCAGCATCTTGAATTTTGGAATCTCCAAAAAGGTGTTTAGACTAGACAAGTACAGGATAGGACACCATGAATTGTCTTTTCTGGGTACCAGGAAACGTCTTAAGTAGAAACCTTGTCCCTTTTCCTCTTCTGGTACCAGTCGAATAGCCTCCATGCTTAAGAGATAAAGTACTTGTTTTTGGACCTCTGCCCACTGATTTGGGGGTAGGTCCAGCAACCCGCTTGGTGTTGGCAACGTGTGGAAGTGAAATCTGTATCTATGGGACACTATATTTAAAACCCATTTGTCCTGGGTAATGAGTTCCCAATTCTTTGCATGAAAAGCAATCTTTCCCCCCAAAGGGGCAGTCAGTTGATAAGTGCTTGGAAATTTTAAAAGGAAGTCACTGAGACAGTTTTTCATAGGGGGGAGTCTTATTATTCCTAGATTTGGAAGAGGAGGCCCCCACTGCTTAGTTGTGTGTCCCCTGGGACTGAAATCTGGGGTTTTGCTGTGTCTGGGTTTGGCTTGAGAAAACCTGGAAGGGGCTCGAAAGGACCAATTCTTAGAGGGCCAGTGCCTACTAAATCGAGGAGGATGAACTTGTAAAAAATCTTTAACAGTTTGCATAGATTTAGCTTCATCTTCCATTTTTTTAAGAACTTCCTCAGCCTTGTTGCCAAACAGGCGGTCCTGATTTAAAGGAGCATCCAACAATTTAGCTTTAACATGATCAGGCAAAGATTGCTCCTTAAGCCAAACATGCCTTCTGAGCACAGACCAAGTAACAGCAGCCCTGCAAGAGGCCTCTAATGGAGTCTCTATCAGAAGGGGTAGGATTTTTAGCAGTAGAAGCTTTAATGCCCTTGGGCCCCTGTGAAACCATCTCTGGATCCACAACAGGATTTTTAAAAAGGAACTTGTGAGAATCAGGAACCCTGTAATATCTGTCAGGTTTTCTGGGAGCAGGAGGCAAGGAATCAGGGGCCAAACTAGATTCTGAAAAGGCATCAACAGCAATGCCTAGTACAGGCGGAATAGCTGAAGGCCTATGTTGAGGCAGGAGTAAGAAATCCCTAAGCCTTTTTTTTTTTAATTAGAAAAATCCTAGCTTTCCCAGTGGAAATGCTCCCTTAAAGTATGCAAGGTTTCGCAAAAAGAAAAATCCTCTGGAGGGGAAGCAGAGGGAATAGAGTCATCTGCATCAGAATCCTCATAAGTAGATAAGGGCAAATCCAGATAATCAGATGAATCAGAAAAATCGGAATCCTGTTCAGAAGATTCATAAACAACTTCAGCCCTAGGTCTCTTAGAAGGGGGAGGTTGGCTTCCCCTGATTAGAGTTATAAGATCTTCAGCCATTCTTATCATTTGTTTTTTAGGCATAGAGGCCTGAGCATGCAGCTTGGACGTCAGTTTCTTAGGCATGGTTCGAGATTTTGGCATAAATGAAGGAGGCATCAGTTTAATATGCAAGTCCGTAGGCCTGAATACACCCTCAGAAGCCAGTGCCTGCACAGCAGCTCCGGACCTATCCAAGGTAGAGACATCCGCAAGTTCCACAGTTGAAGCATCTCACAGCATACCGGACTGTGAATGGGTCTCAGGAGAGGCCTGCGAGTCAGAAGTAGCGGGTATCAAAGGCTGCAAAAGCGTCTCACTGAGTACCGGCGAACTGGCGACTGGCTTAGGAGAAGTGTTGTCAGCAGCTTTGGACCTCGGCGGCCTGTCTCTGTCTATATCTTTGCGGTTTTTTTTGGAATCCCGGTAGTCGAAAGGCTAACAGATGACATTTCTGGATAATTAAACTGATAACTGAAATATTAAGAAGCGAAAATATACAGACGACAGATAGTGCGCTGTTTAAATAAAGCACAAAACCGACAGCAATGCACGTTGTGGTCAGGGCCTAGGCAAGGAATACAGTACGAATTAAAATATTTGTAAGGTATTTGCTTTCCACAAGTAATGCAATTAACTTTTACTGACATCGGTAAGGAGCAAGAAAAAGTTTCCCCAACAGGGTACTTAGCTTTAGTTGAAGACTTCGGTTCTGAAACTCGAAAATGAAAATTTCAGGAGTCGGCCGATCGGCACTTGCGAAAGTACAGTTTTGTACCTACCATAAATGTAGATGTTCGAGGATTCCCTTGCTGCAGTCCTGACTATTGGGTATAGTCCGCGTCCCAGTCGGCCCGAATACCAGAGTATAAGGCTGACGTCGGTCATGGCGCCTTAGACTGACGTCAGTACGTCAGGGTACTAATGCGCATGACCGACGCCATTTCCTCAGTCTTTTCTTGCCCCAGATGTCAGAAGACCCAAAAAGACAAGTCCCAAAAACAACCTGCACCAATAAACATGTACAATATATACAGTAATATATATACAAAAATATAAGCATGTAAAGGCACCTACACAACCACCCTGAAACACAGAGGGAAGGAGGGAGGGTAATTGGACTGCAGCAAGGGAATCCTCGAACATCTACATTTATGGTAGGTACAAAACTGTACTATGTTCTTCGCCTTCCCTTGCTGCAGTCCTGACTATTGGGTAGAATCCCAAAGCAGAGGTAAGGGAGGCTGGCAAATTATAAAGTAGCAGGAGCTGACAACATGCCTTGTAAAACAGCTGTGGCAAAACCAGCTCTAGACTTAGAGTATATAGGCAGGTGATAATGCCTAGAGAAAGTATGCACTGAACTCCAAGTAGCTGCTTCCAGAATATCCTTAGTTGCCACCCCCCTTAGAAATGCTGTTGAAGTGGCAGTAGCCCTAGTGGAATGAGGCCTAATCCCAGCTGGAACCTCTTTGCCATGATGGGAGTAACAAAATGCAATGCAAAAGCCAATCCACCTAGAAATAGTTTGTTTTGACACAGGTTTGCCCTGTGAACTTAAAGCAAAAGAAACAAGTAACTGCTGAGACTGCCTAAAATCTTTAGTCCTGCTCAAATAATAACGCAATTGCCTGTGTACATCTAAAGTGTGCAAAATCTTTTCCCCTTTATTTTGAGGATCTGCAAAAACGTAGGCAAATGAATAGTTTGGTTTAAAGCCACACTAGAAACCACCTTAGGCATAAAGGAAGGATTAGTGCGTAATGATACCCTGTCCTTATGGAAAATCAAAAGGGCTCTACTGCCATGAGGGCCTGCAACTCAGACACCCTTCTTGCAGAAGTAATAGCCAACAGAAAAGCCGTCTTCCATGACAAATATTTCAATTCAGCAGTAGCTGCCGGCTCAAAAGGTTGTAGAGTAAGTTTTTCCAACACAAAATTGAGATCCCAAGCAGGAGTAGGAGCTCTACGGGGGTCTTATATTCTTTGCCCTCTAAGAAACTGCTTGAACAAAGGATGCGAAAACAAAGGTGGGTCACAATCATAGTGAGCTGAAATTGCTGCAGCATGAATCTTTATGGAAGAGAAAGACAAACCTTTGTCCAATAACTCAGTAAGATATTGAAGAGCCACACTCAAATTAGGCTCTGAAATCTCCAAATTCTTTGCTGTACACCAAAATAAAAATCTCTTCCATTTTTCTGCGTACACTCTCCTAGTACTAGGCCTTCTAGCTTCCATAATCACATTTAAAACTTGTTGAGGAAGCTGAGACCTTCCATGTTTCAACACAGAATATGCCAAGCTGTGAGATGGAGAGATTGAAGCTTGACATTGAGCAGATGACCGTCCTTCTGAGATAACAGATGAGGAATCAGAGGTAAAGGCCATGGAGGCTTCTTTACAAGACTCCTTAGAAGTGGGTACCAGTGTTGCCGAGGCCAATCTGGAGCTATCAAAATCATCCTTGGCCTGTCCTGTCTGACCTTTAGTAATACCTTTGGAAGAAGAGGTAGAGGTGGAAAAGCATAGACATGAAGGTTTTTCCAACTGAAAGACAGAGCATCCACTTTCCAAGCTGTGTGATGAAACCCCTTTGTGCAATACTTTGGCAGCTGGTGGTTTAGTGGAGAAGCGAACAGATCTATGTCTGGAGTTCCCCATGACACTGTCAATTTCTGAAATACATGAAGATCCAGTTTCCACTCGTGGGGATCCATGATTTGTCTGCTTAATACATCTGCTAGGGAGTTCTGTGCTCCTGGCAGAAACCTTGCCTGAAGAGTCAGTTGCAGGCTTAACGCAGTCTCCCATAAAATCATTGCTTGCCTGCATAGAGGATAAGAATGTGTTCCCCTTGCTTGTTGATGTACCACATGACAGTTGTGTTGTCTGTCAGAATCAACACCTGCCCTGGAAGAAGTAACTCCTTGAACGCCACCAATGCAAACTGGACTGCTAACATCTCCTTCATGTTGATATGTAGATGCTGTAGTCTGGCAGGCCACTTGTCTTGTATCCACTTTCCATTTAGATGAGCTCCCAAGCAGTGTCCGAGGCATCTGTCGTTAAAATCTGACTCGCCTCTGGCCGGGTCACAGAGAGTCCCTTGTTTAGGTGACATTCCTGAGCCCACCACAAGAATTCCTTTTGAAGGCAAGGTATTATTTGAATGACAGTGTCCAAATCTTGGCAGTGCTGTGTCCATACATTTTTGAGATACCATTGCAGCTTCCTCATATGCAGTTTGGCATTGGGAAGCACCAGAATACAAGATGCCATGAACCCTAATGCTTGAAGGACTGTCCTTGCAGTCAGCACGGACTGATGAGATAGTTGATGGAAGTAAAGTGACAGACTCTTTTGTTTGTCCGGGGTTAAAAAGGCCATCTGGGCTGCTGTATTCAGTCTCACACCCAGAAAGCACATGTCTTGAGAGGGTACTAGACTGGACTTTATTTCGTTCACAGAATACCCTAGGCATCTTAGCATTGCTATGACATATTCCAGATGCTGTAGAAGGTGTTCTTTTCTTGAGCCAGAATCAGGCAGTCGTCCAAGTAAGGATAAATTTGAATGCCTTGAAGCCTGAAGTAAGCTATCACTGGAGCCAGAACCTTTGTGAATACTCTGGGCAGTAGATAAGCCAAAGGGCAATGCAGAGAACTGATAATGAAAATCTCCAGTTGAAACCGCAGATACTTTCTGCAACTTAGCCTTATAGGCACATGAAGGTAAGCTTCCTTGAGATCCAAAGTTACCATCCAGTGATCCTTGCCCAGCAGAGGTAACAGTTGCTGTAACGTCAACATCTTGAACTTGGGAATGTCCAGATAAGTGTTGAGGATAGATAAATCCAAAATTGGTCTCCACGTGTTCCCCTTCTTTGGTACTAGGAACAGGCGAGAATAAAATCCAAGCCCCTTTCTGACACAGGGACTGGCTGAATAGCCCCTATCTGGAGTAACTGAGAAACTTGCTTGAGAGCCTCTTTTCTTTGTGGAGGAGGAACATCTGGCATGCCTTTGAAAGGGGGCATTGTGTGGAAATAAAATCTGTACCCGTGATGAATGATATCCAGCACCCATCTGTCTTGAGTGATTAAATCCCAATTTTCTTTGAAAAGAGACAATCTTCCTCCCAAAGGAGCTGCCAGACGAGAGTCCACTGGCAGCTGAAAAGGCAGGTCATTGGTTCTGCTTACGAAAGGACTGACCCCTGCCCTCACCAGAAGTCTGAGCAGGTGAACTGTCTGATCTAGGCCTAAACGAACCTTGAGCCCTGCCCGTACCACGAGTAGATCTACCCCTAGACTGGGAACCATAAGCAGGATATGTCCACCCCTTAGCAGGCCAATTTCTACTAAACTTCGGAGGCTGCACCTGCAAAAAATCTTTAACAGTCTGCATAGACTTAGCTTTGTCCTCCATTTTCTTTAAAACTGCTTCCACAGGCGGTCCAAACAACACATCAGACTGTAAAGGAGCATCCAAAATCCTGGTCTTTACATGCTCAGCTAAATTCTGATCCTTCAACCATGCATGTCT
Organism: Protopterus annectens; assembly: GCF_019279795.1. Classification (NCBI taxonomy): domain Eukaryota; kingdom Metazoa; phylum Chordata; order Ceratodontiformes; family Protopteridae; genus Protopterus; species Protopterus annectens. The sequence continues at coordinate 1,136,712,408 of NC_056737.1, forward strand.
GCGAAGAACAGAACTAGTAGCAGCCACCCTCGAGGAGGCCTGAACAGCATCAAAACCACACTGCAAAGAATGCTTACCCACTTGTTCAGACACATGAACCAAATCCAGCAATTCTTTACACTCAATACCTTCCGCCAAAGCATCTACCTTAGATTTCAATTGTGAAAGGAGATAATTCTGATATTTCAGCATATGAAATTGACAATTCAACGCCTCATGGCTAGAGTGGAAGAAGTATATACTTTCTTACCCCACCTATCCAAAGCCCTTGCCTCTTTATCAGAGGGTACAGGATTTTTAACAACAGAAGCTTTAACTCCTTTAGGCCCCTGAGAAACAGTTTCTGGGTCCGCCCTGGGACTCTTAAACAAATACTTATGAGCTTCGGGCACCCTATAATACCTATCAGGCTTAACAGGAGCAGGAGGCAAGGAATCAGGGTTCAGAGAAGCCTCTGCAAAAACATCCTCCACCACATTCAACACAGGAGGAATAGCTAAGGGCCTATGCTGAGGCAAAAACAAAAATTCCCTAAGCCTTTTCCTGGAATCAGAGTAATCTTGGCCTTCCCATTTAAAGTGCTCCCTCATGGAGTGAAGAGTCTCTGAAAATGAAAAATCCTCAGGAGGAGAAGCTGAAGGAGTGGAATCATCCACATCAGAATCAGAATAAGCAGGAAACTCTTGCAAGTCTTCCACAGAAGACTCTGAAGCCTGTGAACACTGTTCAAAACTATCAAACTCCTGTTCCACCCTAGGCCTCTTATCAGGTGGGGGCATAGAACCTCTAATCAGAGTAATCAAATCTTCAGCCATTTTAAGCATATGTTTCTTAGGCACAGAGCCCGAAATGCTAGAAGAAGCCCCTACAGAAGCTGAACTTGGCCGTCCTCTAAAAGAAGCTCTGGAAACAGAAGGAGAGGCCCTAACTACCTTGGGAAGAGAGGGAAGAACAGTTACCTGAGAAGCCCCCTCAGCCTGGCCTACTTCCTGAGAAGGCACATCCTGTAACAGTAAAGTATCTGCCTGAGACTCCATAGAGACTCCTGGCAAAACCTCTGGCTCCCCTGAGCCTTCTAAAGGACCGACGTCCGGGACTGCCGGTTCCTCACCCTAGACTTCACTGTTTTGTCCTTGCGCTTCTTAGATGAAGCAGGCCGGAGCATCCGACGGCATAGTATAATTGCAACGCTTCCCAAACACTAACCTAGCACAATCAAGCCTCCTCTTAATAGTGCGCTTATTAAATCTAGCACAAGAGCGGCAACCAACAACGTCGTGCTCAGGCCCTAAACAAGGTATACACAATGTATGGTAATCCCTATGCGGTATCTGCTTCCCACAAGAAATACAGTTATTCACTTTTTCTGACATCCGGTAAAATACTGAGGCAAGAAAATACCAAAATGTTCCCCAACGGGGTTACTTAGCCAACTCTGTACTCGGTCTGAAACTCCGGTATCGGAAAATCTCAGAACGCCAACCTGCACTCGCAAAATTGCTTCTGCATCGGACCATGCGGCAAAAAAGACTGAGGAAATGGCGTCGGTCATGCGCATTAGTACCCTGACGTACTGACGTCAGTCTAAGGCGCCATGACCGACGTCAGCCTTATACTCTGGTATTCGGGCCGACTGGGACGCGGACTATACCCAATAGTCAGGACTGCAGCAAGGGAAGACGAAGAACATCTGCTTCTGCTTCGGGCACCGCATGACAAGAAAGACTGATGTAATGGCGTTGGCTGCATGTTTTATACCCCTGAACACCTGACGTCATGGAAGAAGGGACAGCAACCGACGTAGGACCCAAGACTTTGTTAATCAGGCCAACTGACGGCTACTGCAAAGCAGATAACCCAAATGTAATGACTGCAACAGTGAAACATGAAGAAAGTACAGTTTTGTACCTACCATAAATGTAGATGTTCGAGTGTCTTCACTGCTGCAGTCATTACACTTGGGTTATCCTGCCGTCAGACAGTCCCGCAGTTGGCCAGAGTTCCAAAGTCTCGGTCCGGCGTCGGTTGCTGTCACCTCCTCCCTGACGTCAGTTTGTCAGGGGTATATAAGAAGCAGCCAACGCCATTTTCTTCAGTTTTTCTTGCCCCAGATGTCAGGTGCCCCCAAAAAGATAGGCAATACATATTGTTTGCAAAACATATAATAACGTAAAAACAAAACCTGTAGCAACCAGCAAATACACCACATAGGTATAACAGTGTAGAAAGGCATAGATAAGACCCAGCTAAGAAAGAGGGGATGGCGGTGGTAAGGACTGCAGCAGTGAAGACACTCGAACATCTACATTTATGGTAGGTACAAAACTGTACTATGTTCATCGTGTTTCACTGCTGCAGTCATTACACTTGGGTTGAATCCCAAAGCTGAGTCAAGGTGGCTGGTTCTATAGCGGATTTGGTGTGGCTATAAGGCCCTGCAGCACTGCAGTGGCAAAGCCAGCTCTAGATCTAGAGTAAAGAGGCAAGTGGTAGTGCTTGGTAAATGTGTGCACTGAACTCCAAGGTGCAGCTTCCAAAATGTCTTTGGTAGGTACTCCTCTAAGGTAGGCAGTAGAAGTAGGCCTAATGTTTGATGGTACAGGTTTCCCATGCTGTGTGTAGCAGAACCGGATACAGTGTCCTATCCGCTTTGAAATGGTCTGCTTTGAAATGGCCTTTCCCTGTGTTCCTGCAGAATACGATACAAACAATTGTTCAGTTTTTCTGAAAGATTTTGTTTTGTCCAAGTAGAAGCGCAATTGCCTGTGTATGGCCAAGGAATGTAGAAGTCTGTCCCCTTTATTCTGGGGATTTGGATAAAAAGTTGGCAAGTGAATAGTTTGGTTAAGAGCCACAGTGGATACCACCTTAGGCATAAAGGAAGGGTTTGTTCTTAAAGAAACCCTGTCTTGGTGGAAAATGATGAAAGGCTCCACTGCCATTAGTGCCTGTAGTTCTGAGACTCTTCGTGCTGAGGTTATTGCCAGAAGCAGAGCAGTTTTCCATGATATATATTTTAACTCTGCTGAATTGGCTGGTTCAAAAGGAGGGAAAGTGAGCTTTTCCAAAATGAAATTGAGGTCCCAAGTTGGTGTTGGTGCTCGCCGGGGCAGTCTTATGTTTTTAGCCCCTCTGAGGTACTGTTTTAGCAATGGGTGAGAGAAAATAGGAGGATCTGTGCTGTAATGAGCTGAGATGGCAGAAGCGTGAATCAATGGATGAGAAGGATAGTCCTTTGTCTAGCATCTCAGTTAAGTATTGTAGTATCTGAGGAATGTTAGGGACAAGAGGATCAAGGTTTTGAGCCTGGTTCCAGGCACATAATCTCTTCCACTTTTCTGAATAAGACTTCCTGGTGCTAGGCCTCCTGGCCTCCAAAATGACATCCATAACAGCTTTAGAGAGAGAAGTTGTCTGTTTGGCTAATGAATCTGCCATGCAGCCAGGTTTAAGGTTTTGAGCTGACTGTGCAGTATCTGATTGTTTCGCTGAGTCAGAAGGTGTGAATTTGAGGCAAAATCCAAGGTGGGCCTTGAGCTAAGTTCTTTAAGATTGGGTACCAATGCTGGCGTGGCCAGACTGGAGCAATCAGAATCATCTGTGGTTTTTCTTGTCTGGCTTTTAGGAGTACCTTTGAAAGGAGAGGCAGAGGTGGGAAGGCATAAACATTTAGGCTTTTCCAGCTCAACGAAAGAGCATCCACTTTCCATGCTTGTGTGTGATAAGTCCTTGTGCAGAATTTTTGTAGTTAGTAATTCAGTGGTGAGGCAAAAAGATCTATGTCCGGGCACCCCCATTTTTGCATTATCATGCTGAAGACTTGTGGATTTAATTTCCACTCGTGAGGATCCATGATGTTTCTGCTTAAGTCGTCTGCCAGAGTGTTTTTCTTTCCTGGCAGGAATTGTGCTTGCAGATGAACTTGATAGGTTAGAGCCGTGTTCCACAAAGTCATGGCTTGTCTGCATAGGGGGTAGGAATGAGTGCCCCCTTGTTTGTTTATGTACCACATTACTGTGGTGTTGTCTGTCTTTAATAGTAATTCTCCTGGATGCAGAAGATCCCGGACAGCTGTAAGGGCATTTTGTACAGCCAACATCTCTTTTTGATTGATGTGAAGATGTATTTGGTCTGTGGTCTATTTGCCCTGAATACATTTTCCTGCCATGTGTGCTCCCCAGGCGTAATCCGAAGCGTCTGTTGTTAAAGTCTTTCTGGCTGTGGGAAGAGTGAAAGGCTGACCCTTGTTGAGGTGAAACGCCTGTGCCCACCATCAAAACTCCTGTTGTAGGCGGGGAATTAATGGTATTACTGTCGCCAAGCTGTGCGAGTGTTGAGACCAAACACTTTTTAGGTACCATTGTAATTTCCTCATAGGCAGTCTTGCATATGGAATTAGTAGTATGCAGGATGCCATGAATCCCAAGGCCTGCAGAATTTTTCTGGCAGGGAGTTGGGACTTTGTTGCCATCAAATGAAAATATTGAGTCAGTTGTCCTTGTTTGTCTGGCGTGAGATAAGCTATCTGGGCCGTTGTATTAAAGCTGGCACCCAGGAATATTATCTCTTGTGAGGGCACTAGTTTTGATTTCTTTTCGTTTACTGTGTACCCTAGGCAACTTAACAATATTTTTACAAACGCCAGATGCTGTAGAAGAATGTCCTTGCCCTCTGCTTGAATCAGGCAGTCGTCCAGATATAGATATATTTGAATTCCTTTTTGTCTGCAAAATGCAATTACGGGTGCCAGGCACTTGGTAAAGACCCTGGGCGCAGTAGATAAGCCAAAGGGCAGTGCAGAGAATTGGTAGTGCATTGAACCAGCTACGAGTCTGAGGTATCTTCTGCAATTTTGTCTGATAGGGACATGCAGGTATGCCTCTTTGAGATCCAAAGTAACAAGCCAAGCTTGCTTGCCCAACATGGGAAGAAGCTGCTGTAGTGTCAGCATTTTGAATTTCGGAACATCCAGGTTAAGTATTTAGAGTGGAAAGGTCCAGAATGGGTCTCCAGGCTTTGTCCTTTCTGGGTACCAAGAAGAGTCTTGAGTAAAATCCTTGTCCTTTTTCCTGCTGTGGTACTTTTTGAATAGCTCTCATGTCCATGAGGGCTGTAATTTGTTTTTGTGCCTCTGCCCATTGATTTTGTGGCAGGTCTGGCATTCCTTTTAGCCTTGGAAAAGTGTGAAAGTGGAACCTGTAACCTTGAGACACAATATTCAGCACCCATTTGTCTTGGGTGATTGCTTGCCAGTTTTGAGAAAAAAGTGCTAGTTTCCACCCTAAGGGAGTTGCCAAAAGGAAGAGTTTGGCATTGAAAGGGGGAAGTCATTGGGTCTGTTTCCTGTAAGGCTGTGACTTGTCCTCACCTCCTTTTGGGGTTGAAGCACCCCACTATCGTGGTCTGTAAAAGCCTTGTGGCTGAGATCTGCCTCTTGGGCGTCTGTATCTGCCTCTTTGTTGCCTGTCTGACACTGGAAAGGACCAATTCTTTGTAGGCCAATTTCTGCTAAATCGTGGTGGCTGTACCTGTAAGAAATCCTTCACTGTTTGCATAGATTTTGCCTTATCCTTCATTTTCTTTAAAACATCTTCTGCCTTAATACCAAATAAATTATCTTGCTGCAAAGGAGCATCCAATAATTTTGCCTTAACATGATCTGGTAAACTCTGCTCTTTCAACCAAGCATGCCTTCGAATCACAGATCCTGTAACTGCTGCTCTACAAGAAGCTTCTAATGAATCAAAACCACACTGCAAAGCATGCTTTCCCACTTGTTCAGCTACATGCAATAAATCCTGCGCTTCCTTATAGTCAGGTTGTTCTGCATTTGTACTCATTTTCTGTTTTAACTGAGACAGTAAATATTGTTGATATTTAAGCATGTGAAACTGGCAATTTAGAGCCCTCACTGCTAAAGTTGCAGAGGTGTAAAATTTCTTCCCCCATCTGACTAATGCTCTAGAGCCCATATCCGAGGGGACTGGAATTTTAGCCGTGGAAGCCTTTACCCCCTTGGGACCCTGGGAAATAGTTTCTGGGTCAGCAACAGGGTTTCTATAAAGAAATTTGTGAGAGTCAGGGACTCTGTACTACCTGTCTGGCTTAAATGGAGCTGGGGGTAAAGAATCAGGATTTAAACTAGATTCAGAGAACACATCATCCACAATGTCCAACACTGGCGGAAATAGCTAGAGGCCTGTGCTGAGGCAATAAAAGGAAATCTTTGAGCCTTTTCTTGGATTCTGAGTAATCCTGGCCTTCCCAATGGAAATGCTCCCTCATGGTATGTAAAGTTTCCCCAAAAGAGTAATCCTCAGGAGGAGAGGCTGAAGGAATTGATTCTTCAACATCAGAATCCTCATAGGGGGGTAAAGAATATCCCTGGTTTGAAGAGGAATCAGAATATATAGAAACCTGGTCAGAGGAATCATAATCTGTATCCTGCCTAGGCCTTTTATCAGGAGGGGGAAGGGAACCCCTGATCAGAGTCATCAAGTCTTCGGCCATTTTGAGCATCTGTTTTTTAGGCATGAAGGCCTGTCCAGGTGGATGCTGTACTTGCTTCTTTGTCTTTAATGTAGGTTTAGTCTTGGCTGAAGTTGCAATGGTAAGTTGAGTAGGCCTGAAAACACCCTCAGAAGCCGATGCTTGCTCAGCGGCTCCGGACCCATCTGAAGGGTTAATCTCCGTTGGCCCAACACCTTGAGTATCGAGAGGCCTAGGCACCTCCATGTGGGAGTCGGTCGCGGCCTGTGGTTCTGACGTAGCGGGTATCAGGGGCTGCGAAAGCGCCTCACTGAAAACCGGCGAACCGGCGACTGGCCTAGAAGAGGCTTCGTCGTCAGTTTTGGGCCTCGGATGCCTGTCCTTATCTTTATCTTTGTGTTTTTTGGGCATTCCGGTCGTCGGTTGTTCCGACGGCATTGTATAATTAAACCTTCGGCCAAAGTAATGGCGAGCAAAATCAAACAGCCGTTTAATAGTGCGTTTGTTAAATCTAGCACAAAACCGACAACTAGTGATGTCATGATCTGGGCCTAGGCATGGAATACAGTAAGAATAAAAATCCTTATGAGGTATTTGCTTCCCACAAGAAATACAATTATTAACTTTTACTGACATCAGTCTGAGGCAAGAAAAAGTTTCCCCAACGGGGTACTTAGCTTTATTGAAGACTTTGGTTCTGAAATCGAATTTGAAATCTCAGGAGTCGGCCGACCGGCAATTGCGAACTGCTTTTGCTTCGTGCACCACGCGGCAAGAAAGACTGAAGAAAATGGCGTCGGCTGCTTCTTATATACCCCTGATGCACTGACGTCAGGGAGGAGGCGACAGCAACAGACGCCGGACAAAGACTTTGGAACTCTGGCCGACTGCGGGACTGCCTGACGGCAGGATAACCCAAGTGTAACGACTGCAGCAGTGAAACATGATGATCATCATCCAGGACTGCAACAGTGAATACACTCGAACATCTACATTTATGGTATGTGTACACAACTGTACTATGTTTTTCGTGTTTCACTGTTGCAGTCATCAAAGTTGAGTTGACTCCCAAAGCAAAGGAAAAGGGTGGAGGCAGTCAAGAAGACTGAGGGCTGACTAGGATGCCCTGCAAGACTGCAGTGGCAAAGCCTGCCCTGGATTTGGAGAAGATAGGCAGGTGGTAATGCTTGAAGGTATGAACAGATGTCCATCTTGCACTCTCCAGGATGTCCCTGGTGGGGACTCCTCTGAGGAAAGCTATAGAGGTGGAGGTTGCTCTGGTAGAGGGAGTTCTTACCCCCTTAGGGGGAGGTTTCCCGTGTTGCTTGTAGCAGAAATGGATGCAGTGTGCTATCCATTTGGAAATAGTTTGCTTGGATACGGCTTTGCCCTCTGCTACTGCAGCAAAGCTGACCAACAACTGATCAGTCTTCCTGAATGATTTAGTCCGATCTAGATAGAATCTGAGCTGTCTGTGCACATCTAGAGAGTGCAGCATCCTTTCCCCCTTGTTTTGTGGGTTAGGGATAAAGGTGGGCAAATGAATGGATTGGTTGAGAGCCACACTGGACACCACTTTTGGCATGAAGGATGGGTTAGTCCCGAGGGAAGACCCTGTCAGCATGGAAAATGATGAAGGGCTCTACAGCCATTAGTGCTTGTAGCTCGGATACTCTTCTTGCTGAAGTGGTGGCCAGAAGCAAGGCTGTCTTCCAAGAGAGAAACCTGCTGGTTCAAAGGGGGGCAGGGTGAGTTTCTCTAACCTTAGGTTCCAAGCTGGAGTAGGTGCTCTTCTGGGTGGACTCAAGTTGCTAGCCTCTCTGAGGAACTGTTTGATGAGAGGGTGTGAGAAAAGAGGTTGCTCAGAGCTGAAATAAGCAGAGATAGCAGAGGCATGAATTTTAATGGAGGAAAAGGATAGACCACTGTGCAGATCAGCTAGGTAATCCAGGATGAGAGGTAGGAAGGGCTGCACCGTACCGGTTTCCTTAGCCTGGATCTAGGTGCAGAACCTTTACCATTTGTTAGCATAAGACTTTCTAGTGCTAGGGCGTCTGGCCTCACGTATAACATCTAGAACCTGTTTACTGAGACTGGCAGCTTGTACAGTGGTCAGGGAATAACCCAGGCTACCAAATTGAGGGTCTGCAATTGGGGATGCATGAATTCTCCTTCCCTCTGGGTCAGGAGTGTTGGGATCTAAGAGAGATGCCATGGAGGCAGAGGGGACAGGCTGCGCAGCAGTGGGTACCAGTGCTGGCGTGGCCAGTCTGGGGCAATCAGGATTGCCCCTGGTATTTCCTCCTTTATTTTGAGCAGTACCCTGGTAATGACAGGTAGTGGGGGAAATTCACAGACAGAGGCTGACCCACTGGAAAGATAGAGCATCCACTTTCCAGGCCTTGCAGTGATGCTTCCTGGTGCAGAACTTGCTGAGCTGATGGTTGGAGTGGGAAGCAAGGAGGTCTACCATCAGGGTGCACCATTTCTGAGTAGTAAGGGTGAAGGTTCTTTGGTTTAGGTGCCACTTGTGTGGGTCCAGAAGATTTCTGCTTAAGTTGTCTACCAGAGAGTTTAGAGAGCCTGGCAGGAATTGTGCTAACAGGTGCAGGTGTATGGCTGAGGCTGTGTGCCAAATGGTCATACTGAGCCTGCATAGAGAGTAGGAATGAGTTCCTCCCTGCTTGCTGATATACCACATCACTGTGGTGTTCTCCGTTTTGATCAGTAGAGCCCCTGGGTAGGGAAGGGGTCTGAAAGCTGTCAATGCGTGCTGGACAGCTAACATCTCTTTTTGGTTGATGTGCAGATGTATTTGATGTGGGCTCCATTGGCCCTGTATGCACCTGCCGTTCAGGTGTGCACCACAAGCATAGTCTGATGTGCCTGTGGTGAGGGTCTGGGCGGCGTGGGGTGGTGATAAGGGTAGTCTCTTTTTGTGGTAGCATGCTGCTGCCTACCAAAGGAAATCTTTCCTTACACAAGATATCATTGGTGTAAGAGTTTCCAGGTCTTGAGAGTGTTGACACCAAAGGCTTTTTGGGTACCAATGAAGTTTCCTCATATGCAGTCTGGCACATGGAATGAGTAGAATGCAAGATGCCATGAACCCCACTGCTTGCAGGATTTTCCTTGCAGATAACTGGGGTCTGGTGGCTAGTTGAGAGAAATAGGCTGTCAGTTAAGTTTGCTTTTCTGTTGTAAGGAATGCCATCTGGGATCCTGTGTCCAGGCTTGCTCCCAGGAATATAATTTTTTGGGTGGGCACTAGTTTGGATTTCTTTTCGTTTATAGTGTACCCTACGGGGGTCAGTAGGTCCTTTACAAAGGCCAGGTGCTTGAGCAGCTTTTCCTGACTGTCTGCCTGAATTAGGCAGTCGTCTAAGTATGGGTAAATTTGAATATTTCTTTGCCTGCAAAAAGCAATGGCAGGAGCCAGGCATTTGTGAAAACTCTGGGATTAGTACATAAACAAAGGGAAGCACAGAGAACTGAAAGTGCAGAGATCCTGCCCTGAAAAATGAAGTTATGTTCTTACCATAACGTTCCATGTGGAGTGTTCATCTCGCCTTTGTTTTTACACACGGGTTCGAAGCCGATCCTCGGCTCCGAGTCGGCCGCATAGCAAAGCTCTGCATCTAAGAGAAGCTCGAGACCAGGCTATATCCCACAATCCTCCCTGCCATTACTCAGATCTAGTTTGCAAGCAAACCAGAAAAAAACAATAACCTTGAGGTATTAAGGCTACATACTGCCACAAAGAAAAAATGTAGAGACACCATCTCACTGACAACCAACTAGGGGTACAGAAAGATACCCGGAAGAGATAAAAACATGTGGACCAGACTCTAGTCCTACTCGCTCTTCCAAACCGTGAGGGAGGGAAGGGGGGGGGAATGTAAAAACAAAGGTGAGATGAACACTCCACATGGAACGTTATGGTAAGAACATAACTTCTTTATGTGAGAGTGTTCAATCTCGCCGTTTGTTTTACACAGTAGCGTCCCTAGCTCCGTCACCCTGAGTGACTCATGGAAGAACGTTCCTGAGCACAGTGGAACCAAAGGATGTCCTGTCTTTGGAGGCCTTGTCAACCCTATAATGAGTGATGAAAGTATGTGGTTTAGACCACGTGGCTGCTGCACAAATCGTGTCCAAAGGTAGGCGAGCTGCATGAGCCAAGGAAGTGGAGACGGACCTAGTAGAATGGCCTCTTGGTTTGGTGGGTAAGGCCTGGTTTGATTTAGAATACACAAAGGCTATACAATCAGTAAGCCATTTAGAAAGAGTGCGTTTTGTAACTGCCATGCCCTTTACATTATCTGCAAACGCAACAAAAAGTTGATCTGTCTTTCTGTAGTCTTTAGTCCTGTCTAAATAAAATCTGAGTTGCCTGTGGACATCTAACTTGTGCAACATATATTCCAGCTTGCTGGTATGGTTTTTGAAGAAAGTAGGGAGTTCAATGGATTGATTAATATTTATGACAGAGCATACCTTAGGAAGGAAGGACAGATTTGTTCAGAAGAAACTCTATCTGGGTGAAAATTTAAGTAAGGAGGTTTAATAGACAGTGCTTGCAGCTCTGAAACTCTCCGAGCTGAAGTAACCGCTACAAGAAAGAGTCTTCCAAGACAGAAATTTCAGGGGGCAAGAAGAGGCTGGTTCGAAAGGTGGTAACATTAGTTGTGACAACAACAAATTTAAATTCCATGGGAATAAAGGGTCCCTGACAGGAGGTCAAAGATGGAAGGAACCTTTCATAAAAGCCTTACAAAGCCTGTGGGACATGATAGAAGAACCATTCTCACCAACATGGAAGTTGGATATGGCAGCCAACTGCACCCTTAATGTGGAAGTAGAGGCCCCTTCATGAAAAAGGATGGAAAGAAATTCTAGGATTTTATGTAACGGAGCAACTAAGGGGTCCAAGTGTTGATTAGATGCCCAGTACACAAAGCGTTTCCATTTACTGTTGTAAAGTTTTGTGGTGGAAGCCTTATGAGAGGCAACCAAAATGCGCTGCACTGCCGGAGAAAGAAGATCAGACCTGGCTAGGCGGGGAAGTGGAGCAGCCAAGCTGCTAGTTTGAGGGATAGAAGAGACGGGTGAAGAACTCCCGACGAATGCGTCAGTAGATCTGGTACTGGGTCCAGGATCCAAGGTTCCTCTGTTAGATGGGCTCGAAGAAAAGGGAACCATATCTGTCGAGGCCAGAATGGGCTACGAGTATAATTGTCCTTTCCAGGTTCATGGCTTTCTGGAGAAATCTGGGAATCAAGGGGATAGGTGGGAATGCATATAGGAGACCCGGGGGCCAATCGTATCAGTGCGTCCTGGGGACATCCCCTGGAGGGGGTAGAAGGGCAAAATAGCTTCTGCATTTGGCATTCATCGGGGAGGCGAATAGATCGCAGCAAGGCTGGCCCCATTTGCGGAAAATTCTCTCTGCCACTTGTAGTTTGAGGGACCACTCGTGAGGTAACAGGATGGCTCTGCTCAACCTGTCCGCAATGACGTTGGATGACCCCGGATGTGCGTTGCTATCAGAAAGCGACCCGTGGACTCTGCCCATTGCCAAATTCTCATGGCCTCTCTGCATAATGGGTAAGATTTGGTTCCCCCTTGTTTGTTTATGTACCAGACTACAGACATGTTGTCTGTCTGAACTGCTACTGTCCCTAGAGGTAGGAGGGTTTGAAAGTGTTGCAACGCCAGGAACACCACCCTCATTTCTAGAACATTTATGTGCAGGTTGTACTCTATGTTGGACCATTCCCCTTGGACTGTTCTTCCCTGAAAAAGTCCCCCCCACCCTATCAGGGAAGCGTCCGTAGTTATAGTGGTTGTCGGATTTGGTAGAACAAATGGACGACCCATAGTGATGTCCTAGCTGGACACCCACCATGAGAGGTCTCGTTTGCAGGAATCTGTTATCAGGATCTCGTACTTTAGAGGTAACTGTTGGAATGACCACTGCGTGAACAGTAGCCATTGGAGGAGTCTCATGTGCAGCCTTCCCATGGGAATCGCAATCAGGGACGCTGCCATGAGACCCAAAACTTTCAATACCAATTTGGCCAGGGCTTTCCTACATTGCAGCAGAAGAAGAACCTGTTCCTTGAGGGATGAAGCCCTTACTTGAGGGAGCTTTACTAATGTTAAATGGGTATCTAGGTCCGCTCCGATAAATGAAATATGCTGTGAGGGCAATAAGACAGATTTTTTGAAGTTTATGGAAATCCCTAGGTGGGAACAAAGGTTGACTGTATAGTTTCTTGCTTGTATGAGGAGACGCTCGGTGGTGGCGGTGAGGAGCCAGTCATCCAGATAGGGAAACACCCGGAATCCTAGACATCTCAAGTGAGATGCTACCACTGCCATGCATTTGGTGAATACCCTGGGGCTGAGGTGAGCCCAAAGGGCAGGGCTCGAATTGAAAATGACTGGCTCCCAGCCGAGCGCAGGTGATCTCTGGACGGTCTGGCCATCTTGATGTGGTAGTACGCGTCCTGAGATCTATTGAGCACATCCAGTCGCCCTTCTGTAAAATGGAAGGATCGATTGAAGCGTGACCATCCGAACTTTTCCTTCTTCGAAGGTATTGAGTTTGCTGAGATCCAAAATGGGTCTCCAGTCCCCTGTCTTTTTCGAACTAAAAAGAACCTTGAGTAAGTTCCGATCCTTTTGGTCCGCCGACTGGCTGAATGACTCTTTTTGAGCAGCTTTGAAATTTCTATTGCTGCTTGGCCTCGCAGACGGGGTGGCACATCTGGAGACCTTCTGTGTTGGGGTGGAGTTGACATAAGGGGTATTTTGTATCCTCTGGTTACAATGCTTTTTACCCAGGAGTCTGAGGTGAGAGTTTGCCAGGCCTGTGGGTATAAAGCCAAGCGACCCCCGACTGCCTCCAGAGCAGGACAGTCGGGCCTCCATTCAGGAGTGCTGGAAAGGCTTACCAGGGATAGTATCCCTGTCGCCTTGGTTCTGCGGACCCCCTCTGCCACCGGGGTGACGCGTCTTCCATGTCTGCCCCCCCTCTGCCTCTGGGGGGGGGGGGTTCACTCTGTGTGGCCTGGAAAGATCCCAGAGTTCTACGGAACCACATTTTTCCGCCTCGTTGCCCTTTGGGGTACGGTCTGGATGGAACGGAAAAACGGACTCCGACAGCAGACAGAGTCTTTCCTTCTTGCTCACACCGAGTTAATGTCTCTTTCACTTTGGGCCCAAAAATAGTGGCACCATCAAAGGGGGCGTTGGCGAAAGAAGACTTGAAGGCTTCCGCAAAAGAGCACAGCTGCATCCAGGATTGTCTTCGTAGAGCAATCGCTGAAGCTGCGGCCCTACTCGACCCTTCAGCCGCATACGAGATGAGCCTCATGGACGAGTTCACTACGGAGGTAAGGGTGTTAAAGTTGTGCTGTCACCTTATCTGAAACAGCAGCATTTGTGTTACCCTGGAGGGTATCTCTCAGCTCCTTGATGTGATCCCTCTGTAGTCGTGTAAAATGTGTCAAATAGTTTAGCGAACGCATGGAAAAAGTCGCTGAACTAAAAACGCGCTTCCCGTATCTGTCCATAGTCCTAGAATCCTTATTAGGAGGATGAACAGAAGAGGAAGACTCCGACATCTCCTTTTTAGTGGCTGCTGCCACCACCATAGCGTCAACGGGGACTCCTTTTGTTAGATACGTCTTGTCCTGGGGGTGCAGTAATAAATTTACTTGGCTTTCTTGGGACTGGTTCCACTGTGTCCGGTGTCTCCCACGCCCTTCGAGCAATTAATTCCATTAACTCATCGAAGGGCGGAGTAACCCAGGAGGTAGAAGGTTGAGCACCAAATGCCTTCAGCAACACTGACTCGTCCTCAGTGGGGGCTAGGGACTGCCAATCACCCCTCTGTTTTAATATCTCCAATATGTCCGCAATGAGACATCTTCGGAGGGTGATTTTGGGGACCCCTCTGACTCATCCAAGTCAGTGTCAGAAGTTAAAGATTCCTGTGGGGAGTCTAAGTGCCTCCTCTTGCACAATCTTTTCCTCGGGACCTCATCGGAGGGATTCCGTGAGGCCTCAGAGGAACAGGGGCATCCTCTAGGGATGGCTGAGACAATGGTGCTCCACGCTTTGGATGTGTCGGGAACAGAAACAGAGAGCGGCTCCTTAGGGAGGGAGAAGACGTCCGATGTAGTGGTTGTCTGTGTAGACAAAACCTTCCTCATGAGGTCAAAAACCCCTGAACCTCGGGCCGAGGACTCTCCCGGTTCCGAAGAACATGGAAGAATCCGAGACACGGGGCCCATGGGTCTCGACCCCGAGGACGGAGCCGAACCGATCTGCGCCGAGGCCCCGAGAGGAAGATTCGGCACCGAAAGGTCGGTACGACTCTCGGTCACAGAACCAAGGAGAGATCGTCGACTACGAGACTCACCTATCAGTTCCGATGGAGTCGAGGTAAGTGGTGTCGATCGTGCTATGGACAGTGTCGGCACCGATGGCTCCACTATCATCGGCTCATCCTCTTCCGGCTCCGAAGACTGGATGGGTCTCGAAGGAGGACCTGCTGGAGATAAAGGGAGGCCTTCTAGTTTCGACACCAACTGGGAGGAAACTGCAATCAATTTGGAAAGAGCCGTGTTCTCCATCAGTTTCTGCACGACACGATCCACATCAGTATCAGATAATGGTCTGGAAGAACGGGTCGAAGGAGCCGAAGATGGCACCGACCGAAGAATCGACGGTGGCGGTAGTTCCGACACCGGTTCCAAGACCTGGGGCTCAGTGAGAGACAAATGTTCGACGCTCGGCCCCGAAGTCTGTGGAACCGGCGAACGAACTCTGAAAGATGTACTCGGAGCCGATGACATGGGCTCCGACATCTTCGACCCCTTCGAAGACTTAGAAGCCTGGTCCGACTTGTCCAAGGCTTCTTGGAAAGCAGGCTTAAGAAGCCCCCTTCCTGCGTCTATCTGTCATGACCCTCCCACTGAAGGAATGGCAAATGAAGCAATCCTCTTGCAAGTGGACAGGGCCAAGACAGTAGACGCAGGAAGTGTAGTTGTCAGTGATGGACATTTTCTGTCCACACTGACACCTTTTGAACCCACTCTTAACTTTCTCAGACATACTTAAAAGAAGTAAGGTTTAAAATTAAAAGGGAATTTATAGTTAGAAAGGGGTAGGCCCCAAAGGGAAACCTAAAGAAAAAAACTAACTATAAATCACACACAAACACACTACAGTAAATAAAATATAAGTATCCACAAAAAAAACTATAGAAGAATAACTTTTAGGAATAAAAGGAAGAAAAAAAGACTATCTTATCTGCTATAACTCCTAATCTCTGGTCCGAGCTCTCTGAAGCGATGTGACCTGTTGCAGCGGCAAACTAGATCTGAGTAATGGCAGGGAGGATTGTGGGATATAGCCTGGTCTCGAGCTTCTCTTAGATGCAGAGCTTTGCTATGCGGCCGACTCGGAGCAGAGGAGAGGCTCCGAACCCGTGTGTAAAAACAAACGGCAAGATTGAACACTCTCACATCATAGATATTTCTTGCATGATTCCCTGATTGGGATGTGTAGGTAGGCCTCTTTTGGGTCTGGGGTGCCTAGCCAGGCATCCTTGGAAAGCACAAGTAGTAGTTGCTGAAGGGTGAGCATTTTGAATTTTGATATTCCCAGGAAGGTGTTTAGAATGGATAAATCGAGGATGGGGTGCCAGGTGCCCTCTTTTCTGGGTACCAGGAAGAGCCTGGAGTAGAAACCTTGGCCCATCTGTTCTGCAGAAACATGCTCTATTGCCCTCATGGACAGCAGGGAAAGGACTTGTTTTTTTGGCCTCTGCCCACTGGTCTGGAGGTAGATCTGGGAACCCTTTTGGGGTTGGTAGTGTGTGGAAAGAAAATTTGTATTCCTGGGACACTATGTTGAGGACCCAGCGGTCGTTGGTAATGGCACCCCAGGTGCTTGCGTGGAAGGAGAGTTTTCCCTCGCAGGGGCAAGTGCAGGTGGGCAGAGGGAGGGGGTGGAAGTGGAGAGTCATTGTGAGTTCTTACCCTGAGGGGGTGGCTTTGCACTCCCTGGTTTAGCAGTGGAGGTACTCCATTGCTTTGATCTCTGAATTCCTTGTGGCTGTTGTCTGGGGGAGTCTGCTTCCCCGGGGTCTGGGCTGAACTGACCTGGAGGGGGCAGGAAAGGACCAGTGTTTGGAGGGGCAACGCTTACTAAGCCTAGGTAGCTGGACCTGCAGGAAATCCTTAACTGTCTGCATAGATTTAGCTTTTTCTTCCATCTTTTTTAAGACCTCCTCTGCCTTGGTGCTGAATAAGTTGTCTTTGTGCAAGGGTGCATCCAATAGTTTAGATTTGACATGGTCTGGCAAGGGCTGTTCCTTAAGCCAAGCATGCCTTCTAAGGACAAAACTGGTGACTGCTGCCCTGCAAGATGCTTCTAGGGCATCAAAACCACAGTGTAAAGTGTCCTTAGTTTCTTGACTTGCAGAATGCATTAAGTCTTGCAACTCTATTTCCGGCACAAGGAGGAAAAAGTTGATATTTTTTGTCTGAGGAGTTCCATGGTATGCTGCTGGAATTTTAGCATATGGAACTGACAATTTAGTGCTCCAGTAGCAAGAGTAGCAGAGGTGTATACTTTTTTACCTCATTTGCCTAATGCTTTAGAATCCCTATCTGAGTGGGTGGGATTCTTAGCAGAAGTTGCTTTAATTCCTTTAGGCCCTTGAGAAATTACCTCAGGGTCAGCAGTAGGATTTTTGAAAAGAAATTTGTGAGAGGCAGGGACACTGTAATACCCGTCAGGTTTCCTGGGAGCGGGAAGGAGGGTTGTCAGGAGTTAAACTAGATTCCATGAAAACATCATCCACAACATACAGGACAGGAAGCCCAGGGGTCTGTGCTGTGGAATGTCTAAAAATTCCCTGTGTCTCTTTTTAGGCTGAGGGTAGTCCTGACATTTCCCATTAGAAATGCTCCCTTAAAGTATGAAGGGTTTCCCCAAAGGAAAAATCTTCAGGTGGAGAGGCTGAAGGAATGGATTCCTCTGCATCAAAATCCTCATAAGCAGAGAGGGGTTGCATGTCTTTATATTCAGAGGCATCAGAGTCATCGGACTCCTGTTCAGATAAGTCTACTGGGGACAAATCTCTTTTTTCTTTTGGAAGGGTTAGATTGGCTTCCCATGATCAACATTATAAGGTCTTCTGCCATTTTAAGCATTTGAGCCGAGATGGGGTCGTCGGTTTCTTGAGTGTGGTTCGTACCCTGGGCCTTAGAAACTCGGTAGTTTTCGAAAGAACAGAAGCTGCAAAAGAAGTAGTTGGTTTTTGTCGAGAATCAGTAATGCGAAGTACTTCCTGCTCAGCGGCTCCAGACCCATCCAAGCTAGAGACAACCGCAGGATCCTTAGTCGATGCAGAGTTTTGCAGCATACCGGACTCCGAAAGGGTGTCGGTAGCAGTCTGCGAATCCACAGATCAGGCATCATGGGCTGCGAAAGCACCTCACTGAGGACCGGAGAACTGATGACTAGCTTAACAGAAGCGTCGTTGGAAGGTTTGGACCTGTGCGGTCTGTCTCTGACTTTATCCTTACATTTTTTCAGATCATCTGATGTCGGATGGCTTACTGAAGCCATATCGGAAAAAGAGGACTGAGAGTGAAAATATCTAGCTACAATAAGGGCCCGACAACATACAGTTCTGGCACTGAACAAAGCACAAAAGCGACAGCGGGGGACGTCGTGGTCTGGGCCTAAGCAAGTGATGCAGTAAGAATGAAAGTCTCGGTGTGGTATTTGCTTTCCACAGGTGAGACAATTAACTTTTTCTGACATCGGTTAGAGCAAGAAAAAAGGATCCCCAACGGGGTACTTAGCTTTAGTAGACTTCAACTTCAATTCAGAAAATGAAACTCAGGTAGTGGCCGACCGGCAGTCGTGCAAACTGCTTCTGCTTCGGCCTCCTCAGCAAGAAAGACTGATCTAATGGCGTTGGCTGCCTTACTTTATACTACTGACGACCTGACGGCAGTCCTGAAGCGACAGCAACCGACGCAGAAATATTAAACCTCTGGTATTTGGGCCAGCTGAGGGCTACCCTGGTAGGGATAACCCAAATGTGATGACTGCAACAGTGAAACACGAAGAAAGTACAATTTTGTACCTACCATAAATGTAGATGTTCGAGTGTAAACACTGCTGCAGTCATCACACTTGGGTTATTCTGCCATCAGGTGGTCCCGCAGTCGGCCAGAATTCCAAAGTCTTGGTCCGGCGTCGGTTGCTGTTGCCTCCTCCCTGACATCAGTGCGACAGGGGTATAAAAGATGCAGCCGACGCCATTTTCTTCAGTTTTTCTTGCCCCAGATGTCAGGTGCCCCCAAATAGGTAGGCAATTCAAATTGCTAGTAAAAAATACAAAATCTAAACAAACAACCATTTTTTGTTACCAGCAAATACTCCCCATAGGTAATAAAGGGTAGATGCCCTAGGTAAGTACCAGAAACTAAGAGGGGAAGGAGGGAGGGTAACCTGGACTGCAGCAGTGTTTACACTCGAACATCTACATTTATGGTAGGTACAAAACTGTACTATGTTCATCGTGTTACACTGCTACAGTCATCACACTTGGGTTGAGTCCCAAAGCTGAGGTAGGGAGGCTGGATCTATAAGGCATTAGGGTGGCTATAAGGCCCTGCAGTACAGCAGTGGCGAAGCCAGCTCTGGATTTGGAGTATAAAGGCAAATGGTAATGTTTGGTGAAGGTATGCACAGAACTCCATGTGGCTGCTTCCAAAATATCCTTGGTAGGTACTCCTCTGAGGTAGGCAGTTGAAGTGGCTGTTGCCCTGGTGGAGTGAGATCTAATGCTGCTAGGTACAGGTTTCCCATGGTGGGTACAGCAGAAACGTATACAGTGTCCTATCCATTTTGAGATAGTCTGCTTTGAAATGGCTTTTCCCTGTGCTCCTGCAGCATATGCTACCAATAATTGATCAGTTTTTCTGAAAGCTTTGGTTTTGTCCAGTTAGAAGCGTAACTGTCTGAATGTCCAAAGAATGTAGTAGTCTCTCCCCTTTGTTCTGTGGTTTTGGATAGAAAGTAGGCAAGTGAATAGTTTGGTTTAGAGCCACACTTGATACCACCTTTGGCATAAACGTAGGGTTAGTTCGTAAAGACACCCTGTCCTGGTGGAAGACGAGGAAAGGTTCCACTGCCATTAGTGCCTGTAATTCTGAAACTCTTCGTGCTGATGTTATTGCCAGTAGCAGAGCAGTTTTCCAAGAGATGTATTTTAATTCTGCTGTGTTCGCTGACTTAAAAGGAGGTAAAGTTAATTTTTCCAAAACAAAGTTGAGGTCCTAAGTAGGTGTGGGTGCTCTATGGGCCAGTCTTATGTTTTTAGTCCCTCTGAGGTATTGTTTGAGCAAAGGATTAGAAAAAATTGGTGGATCCGTGTTGTAATGAGCAGAGATAGCTGAGGCGTGGATCTTGATGGATGAAAAAGACAGGCCCTTGTCCAGCATCTCAGTTAAATATTGCAGTATCTGAGGAATGTTTGGGACTAGAGGGTCAAGGCTGTGCGCTTGATTCCAGGCACAGAATCTCTTCCATTTATCAGAGTATGCTTTCCTGGTGCTAGGCCTTCTGGCCTCCAGAATGACATCCATAACAGCTTTGGAGAGAGGCATTGCTTGCTTGGCTACGGAATTTTCCATGCAGCTAGATTTAAGGTCTTTAGCTGGCTGTGAAGTATCTGATTGTTGTGCTGTGTCAGCAGCTGTGGGATTTGAGGCAAAATCCAGGGTGGTTCTTGTGCTAAGTTCTTTAAGATTGTGTACCAGTGCTGGTGTGGCCAGTCTGGTGCAATCAGGATCATTTTTGGCTCTTCCTGCCTGGCTTTTATGAGTACCTTTGGAAGGAGAGGTAAAGGAGGGAAGGCGTATACTTGTAGTTTTTTCCAGCTGAATGAGAGGGCATCCACTTTCCATGCTTGTGGATGGTAGCTCCTTGTGCAGAATTTCTGTAATTGGCAGTTCTTTGGGGAAGCAAACAGCTCTATGTCCGGGTTACACCATTTTTGTGTTATCATTCTGAATATTTGTGGGTTCAGTTCCCATTCGTGTGGGTCCATAATGTTTCTGCTTAGGTCAGCTGCCAGTGTGTTTTTCTCTCCTGGCAGGAATTGTGCTTGCAGATGAACTTGGTAGTTTAGAGCTGTGTTCCACAAGGTCATGGCTTGTCTGCAGAGGGGGTAGGAGTGTGTGCCCCCTTGCTTGTTTATGTACCACATAACTGTGGTGTTGTCTGTCTTTAGTAGTAATTGTCCTGGATGCAGTAGGTCCTTGAAAGCTATAATAGCATTTTGCACAGCTAGCATCTCTTCTTGATTAATGTGGAGATGTCTTTACTCTGTGGGCCACTCGCCCTGGATACATTTTCCTGCCATGTGTGCCCCCCAGGCGTAATCCGATGCATCTGTTGTCAGTGTTTGCCTGGCTGTGGGTTGAGTGAAAGGCTGTCCCTTGTTGAGGTGACAAGCTTGTGCCCCCCCATCGAAACTCCTGTTGTAGGCAAGGAATTAGTGGTATAACTGTTTCCAAACTTTGACAGTGTTGAGACCATACGCTCTTTAGATATCATTGCAGTTTCCTCATATGCAGTCTGGCATATGGAATTAGTAGTATGCAAGATGCCATGTAGCCCAAGGCCTGCAGAATTTTTCTTGCAGGGAGTTGGGTCTTTGTTGCCATTAATTGAAAATACTGAGTTGGTTGTCCTTGCTTTTCTGGCGTGAGATAAGCCGTCTGGGCCGTTGTGTTCAAGCTGGCACCCAGGAATATTATTTGTTGTGTGGGCACTAGTTTTGATTTCTTTTCATTTACTGTGTACCCTAGGCAACTTCATAAGTTTTTTTACGTACGCCAGATGCTTTAGTAGAATGTCCTTGCTCTCTGCTTCAATTAGGCAGTCGTCCAGGCATGGATAAATATGAATTCCTTTTTGCCTGCAAAATGCAACTACTGGTGCCAGGCACTTTGTGAAGACCCTGGGCGCAGTAGATAAGCCAAAGGGCAGTGCAAAGAATTGATAATGCATTGAACCAGCTAGAAATCTGAGGTATCTTCTGCAGTTGTGTCTGATAGCAACATGCAGGTATGCCTCTTTGAGGTCCAATGTCACGAGCCAAGCTTTCTTGCCCAGCATGGGAAGAAGCTGCTGTAGTGTCAACATCTTGAATTTCGGTACATCCAGGTAAGTGTTTAGTGTAGAAAGGTCCAGAATTGGTCTCCAGGCTTTGTCCTTTCTGGGAACCAGAAAGATTCTGGAGTAAAATCCTTGTCCTTGTTCCTGTGTTGGTACCTTTTGAATAGCTCTCATGTCCATGAGTGCTGTAATTTGTCTTTGAGCCTCTGCACATTGATTTGGTGGCAGATATAGCATTCCTTTTAACCTTGGCAGGGTGTGAAAATGGAACCTGTAACCTTGAAATACAATGTTGAGAACCCATTTGTCTTTGGTGATGCAATGCCAGTTGTGATAGAAAAGTGCCAGTTTTCCTCCTAAGGGGGCTGCCAAGAGACAACTGTTTGGCAGCTGTAGTGGGAAGTCATTGAGTCTGTTTTTATAAGATTGAGGCCTGTCTTCTCCTTCTTTCTGGCCTGGTGTGCCCCACTGTCGAGGCCTGTAAGGGCCTTGTGTCTGACCTCTACCTTTTGGACGTCTGTATCTGCCCCTTTGAGGTCTGTCTGTGACTGGAAAGGACCAATTCTTTGTTGGCCAATTTCTGCTAAAACGAGGAGGCTGAACCTGTAAAAAATATTTCACCGTTTGCATAGATTTTGCCTTATCCTCCATCTTCTTTAATACCTCCTATGCCTCAACTCCAAACAGCCCATCCCGCTGCAAAGGTGCATCCAATAATTTTACCTTAACATGATCTGGCAACGTATGTTCTTTTAACCAAGCATGCCTTCTAATGACAGAGCCTGTAACTGCTGCTCTACAGGAGGCCTCTAAGGAGTCAAACCCACATTGCAAAGTATGTTTTCCCACTTGTTCTGCAGCATGCAATAAATCCTGCATTTCTTTTAAGTTAGGAGGATCTGAATCTGGAAGCATCTTTTGTTTCAACTGAGACATCAAAAATTGCTGATATTTTAGCATGTGAA
Source organism: Protopterus annectens (assembly GCF_019279795.1). Taxonomy (NCBI): domain Eukaryota; kingdom Metazoa; phylum Chordata; order Ceratodontiformes; family Protopteridae; genus Protopterus; species Protopterus annectens. The sequence goes on from NC_056737.1 coordinate 1,136,735,084, forward strand.
ACTGGCAATTCAAGTCTCTCATTGCTAAAGTTGCAGACGTATATACCTTCTTTCCCCATCTGTCTAATGCTCTGGAATCTCTGTCAGAGGGAACTGGGTTTTTGGCTGATGAAGCCTTAATCCCTTTGGGTCCCTGAGAAATAGTTTCAGGGTCAGCAACAGGGCTTTTGTACAGAAACTTGTGAGAGTCAGGGACTCTGTAATATCTAGCAGGTTTAACTGGGGCTGGGGGTAAGGAGTCAGGGTTCAAAATGGATTCAGTGTACACATCATCCACAATGTCAAGAACTGGTGGGATAGCAAGGGGTCTGTGTTGAGGCAATAAAAGGAAGTCTCTGAGTCTTTTCTTGGATTCTGAATAATCCTGACCTTCCCAATGGAAATGCTCCCTCATGGTATGTAAGGTCTCCCCAAAGGAGTAATCCTCAGGCGGAGAGGCTGACTGAATTGATTTCTCAGCATCAGAATCCTCATAAGGGGGTAAAGAATATCCTAGGTCCGAGGAAGAGTCAGAGGAAATGGACACCTGGTCAGAAGATTCATAGTCTGCATCCTGTCTAGGCCTTTTATCAGGAGGGGGATGGGATCTCCTGATCAGGGTGATTAGGTCCTCGCCCATTTTTAGCATTTGTTTCTTAGGCATGGAAGCCTGTCCTGGGGAGAGTTGTGTCTGTTTCTTAGTCTTTAAGGGGGGCTTAGACTTAACAGAGGGTTTAATGGTTAACTGGGTAGGGTCTGAAAACACCCTCTGTAACTGTGGATTGCTCAGCTGCTTCGATTTCCTCTGTAGGTTTAGGATCGGTAAGCTGTAGGCCTAGTGCGTCCGAAGGCCCAGCCAGCTCCACGTGGAAGTTGGATGCGGTCTGTGGTTCTGTGGAAGCGGTCGTCAGGGGCTGCGTAGGCACCTCGCTGAAAACCGGAGAACCGGCGACCGGCCTAGAAGAGGCCTCGTCGTCAGTTTTGGGCCTCAGATGCCTGTCCTTGTCCTTGCGCTTTTTATGCATTGCGGTCGTCGGAATTTACGACGGCAAGGTGTAATTGTGACGTCGTAGTCAGGGCCTAGGCATGGAATACAATAGGAGTGGAAATCCTTATGAGGTATTTGCTTCCCACAAGAATTACAGTTATTAACTTTTACTGACATCGGTCTGAGGCAAGAAAAAGTTTCCCCAATGGGGTACTTAGCTTTTTTAGAAGACTTCGGTTCTGGATTCGGAATGAAAATCTCAGGAGTAGGCCGACCGGCACTTGCGAACTGCTTCTGCTTCGGGCACCGCGCGGCAAGAAAAACTGAAGAAAATGGCGTTGGCTGCTTCTTTTATACCCCTGTCACACTGACGTCAGGGAGGAGGTGACAGCAACCAACGCCGGACCAAGACTTTGGAACTCTGGCCGACTGCGGGACCGCCTGACGGCAGGATAACCCAAGTGAGATGACTGCAGCAGTGTAACACGATGAACATCATCCTTTTCGTGCCTGATCTGGAGGGACAGGTTCTATTGCCCCCTGGGATATTAATGTGTTTACCTGTTTTAATGCCTCCGCCCACTGGTTTGAGAGGAGGTCTGGGTACCCTCTTGGAATGGGGAGTTCACTGAAGGAGAATCTGTATCCCTTAGAAATGATTTTTTAATACCCATTGGTCCTTGGTTATAGAGACCCAATTGTCCTTGAAAAAGGTGAGCCTTCCTCCTAGTTTTAGATGAGTGAAAGGAGGGCAGAGGGGGGAGGGAGAGTCATTGTGAGTCCTTGCCATAGAAGCTTGGCTTAGAACTCCCTGCCTTAGAGGTGGAAGTGGTCCACTGTATGCTTCTTTGCTGGCCCTGGAATAGGGGCCTGGAAGTCCTGTCCCTGGAGGGCTTACCTTGGCCTTGTCTGCTGGGTGCAGGGACGGCCCAGTACTTAGAGAGGAAATTCCTGCTGAATCTGGGCGGTTGAACTTGAAAGAAATCTTTTACTGTTTGCATAGATTTTGCTTTGTCTTTCATCTTTTTAAGCACCTCTTCTGCTTTTTCCCCAAAAAGGCGTTCCTTATCTAGGGGTGCATCAATAAGTTTAGACTTGACATGATTAGGGAGAGGTTGTTCCTTCAGCCATGCATGTCTTCTAATAACAGATCCTGTCACTGCTGCCCTGCTAGAGGCTTCTAGGGCGTCATATCCACATTGTAATGAGTGCTTGGCCACTTGACAAGCAGAGTGTAGTAATTCTGCCAGCTCTTTGAGTTGGCACCATAAGGAGAGGTTGCAATTTTCTGTTTTAATTGTTTCAAAGTGTGTTGTTGATATTTTCACATATGGAACTGACAGTTGAGTGCTCTTGATAGCTAAGGTTGCAGAGGTGTATACTTTCTTACCCTATCTGTCTAGAGCTCTGGTGTCTTTGCCAGAAGGAAGAGGATTCTTGGCAGAACTAGTCTTAGCTCCTTTGGGTCCCTGTGTAATGACCTCAGGGTCTGCAGCAGGGTTCCTGTACAGGTATTTGTGAGAATCCGGTACTCTGTAGTACAGTACAGTTTTGTACCTACCATAAATGTAGATGTTCGAGTGTTCACACTGCTGCAGTCATTACACTTGGGTTATCCTGCCATCAGGCGGTCCCGCAGTCGGCCAGAGTTCCAAAGTCTTGGTCTGGCGTCGGTTGCTGTCGCTTCTTCCTTGATGTCAGTGCGCCAGGGGTATATAAGATGCATCCGATGCCATTTTCTTCAGTTTTTCTTGCCCCAGATGTCATGTGCCCCCAATAGGTAGGCAATACATATTGCTAATAAAAAATATACATATAAAATAAAAACAATACCTTCAGTTACAAGCAAATACACCACAAAGGTTGTATAAGATAGAAAGGTATAGATAAGCCCAGCTAGTTCAGAGGGGATGGAGGGAGGGTAACCTGGACTGCAGCAGTGTGAACACTCGAACATCTACATTTATGGTAGGTACAAAACTGTACTATGTTCATCGTATTACATTGCTGCAGTCATTACACTTGCATAGAATCCCACAACTAAGGTTGGGTGGCTGGTCTATAAAGAGTTAGGATTGGCTATGAGGCCCTGCAGAACTGCAGTGACAAATCCTGCTCTGGATTTAGAGTAAAGAGGCAGGTGGTAATGCTTGGTAAAGGTGTGCACTGAACTCCAAGTTGCAGCCTCCAAAATTTCCTTGGTAGGTACCCCTCTGAGAAAGGCTGTTGAAGTGGCTGTTGCCCTGGTGGAATGTGGCCTAATGGTATTTGGGACTGATTTTCCATGCTGTGTGTAGCAGTAACGAATACAGTGTCCTATCCATTTGGATATAGTCTGCTTTGAGATAGCCTTGCCCTTTGATCCTGCAGCATATGCTACAAACAGTTGCTCAGTTTTCCTGAAAGCTTTTGTTTTGTCCAAGTAGAGGCGTAGCTGCCTGTGTATGTACCGCAAAACCGCTCTCCACAAAGTCACAGAGAAAACCAAGAAAGTGCGGCTTTCACTAGCAACCAAATAATCCAAACAAAAGCCGTGGGAAAGCAGTACTATTCCAAATCCAAATCACGAAAGTGACACCAACAACGTCTTTGACGTCAACGTCAAAGACGTTGTTGGTGTCACTTTCGTGATTTGGATTTGGAATAGTACTGCTTTCCGCTCTACGGCTTTTTTTGTTTGGATTATTTGGTTGCCTGTGTATGTCCAAAGAATGCAGAAGTTTCTCCCCTTTATTCTGGGGGTTTGGATAAAAAGTTGGCAAATGGATGGTTTGGTTGAGAGCCACACTAGATATCACCTTTGGCATAAAGGTAGGGTTTGTCCTTTAAGAAACCCTGTCCTGATGAAAAATTATAAAAGGTTCCACTGCCATTAATGCCTGCAGCTCTGAGACTCTTCGTGCTGAAGTTACTGCCAGGAGCAGAGCTGTTTTCCATGATAAAAATTTTAGATCGTCTGTACTGGCTGGCTCAAAAGGTGGCAGGGTCAGTTTTTCCAAAACGAAATTGAGGTCCCAAGTCAGTGTTGGTGCTCTCCGGTGCGGTCTTATGTTTTTAGCCCCTCTGAGGTACTGCTTTAGCAAGGGATGAGCTGATCGAAGGAAGGAAACTCAGCAAACTCGGAGCTACAATATATAACATTAAGTATCCTGTTTTTTGTTTATTTTGTTCTTTATTTCTTTGTTGTTTATAGCACTTTGTGTACTGTGTATTTTTTCTAGCTAGTTTCACTGTGTGTGAGGTATTAACTGGAAATTGTCCACTCTTATTAAGCATCTGTTGGGTTGTTTGTTTATGATAACTTGTTATAGTTAAACTCTTTTTTTCTAGTGGCTCCTTTAGCTGTTTAAAGCTTTCATTTAAAGGCTCACTGCTGCTTTTCAGCTGTGAGTAACATTTATGCTGTTTATAGTTGGTGGCTTTGCAGTTGCCCGCCCCTAGTGTAAATTTGATCTGGGACCCTCCTCCCAGTCTAGTGTTATTACCTCATTCTACCCAGTACAGGGAGAGCATTTGAGAAGGCCAATCAGCTTAGTTTCTGCTACTCCTTTCTCTCTTTCCCAAAAAAAAAAAAAAAAAAAAAAAAATGTATCTGCTTTTACTGTATTTGTGTTTTTTCCTACTTTATTTTGCTTTTGCGTCATCTTAAAAGTACTCAATTGTATTTATTACTGCTTGGTGTAACTCATTGTAAGCCTTTTAGTTTAAGCACCTGGGCTTCAGACCAGTTTTACATTAGGAAGGTTTGTGGTCTGCACTGTAGTGGCAGAACATGTAGCTTACATCCTCCTAAGTTGGGAACTGCTGATTGAGGGCTCAGTGTCTGTTATTCTAAAAGTGTATTAATTCTGGTTTAAGCACTTGGGCTTGAGGCCAGTTATTTTACATTAAGAGGGTTTGTGTTCTGCACTCTTGTGGGAGGAGAGGCTGGACTCTGTCCTTCTGACCTGGGAATTTCTGGTTAAAGCTTATAGTGCCTGCATATTTGAACTGCTTCTTACTGAAATTGGTACACCTCGTTTGCTGTAGCATAAACTAGATCCAGGCCTGCTGAATCTAGCTTTGTTTGTATAACTTGAGCACTAATCCAGGCATTCTTTAAAGTATTCAGTTGCATTTATTACTGCTGGTAGTAACTTGATTAAAGTGTAGCTATCATTTCTAAGTCTTTTGGATTAAGCACTTGGGCTTCAGACCAGTTGTTTTACATTAGGAAGGTTTGTGGCCTGCAATGTGGTGGCAGGACAGGTAGCTTACATCATTCTAAGTTGGGAACTGCTGATTGAGAGCTCAGTGTCTGTTATTCTAAAAGTGTATCAGTTCTGGTTTAAGCACTTGGGCTTCAGGCCAGTTATTTTACGTTAAGAAGGATTGCGGTCTGCACTCTTGTGGGAGGAGAGGCTGGACTCTGCCCTTCTGAGCAGGGAATTTCTGGTTAGAGGCTTATAGTGCCTGCATATTCTAACTGTTTCTTACTGAAATTGGTACACCTTGTTTGCTGCAGCATAGACTAGATCCAGGCCTGCTGAATCTAGCTTTATTTGTATGCTTGTTGTTTGCTTATTTCCCTGAAACGCTAATTCCACCTAAAATGCGGCCTTTTAGCACTTCTGTGGATCCCTAGTGATATCTGCATTGCTTACTGTACTTATTTCCTTGTTTCACTTGAAAGAAAGTTACTGTTTGTCGTTTTTGCATTTAAGTTACTTGTAACACATTGCATTTAAGTTACCTGGCACTTGCTCACTAAAGCAATTATATAAGTCAGCTCTAAAAATTAAAAGCACTACACCCTCACAAACTCCCCTTGAGTACCTTGTTCCCCATTGGCCCTTTTTTCCAATTATAAAGGAATTCCCAATACTATTCTAGCATGTCCAAAGGTCAGTTGTCAATCTCCTCTCCGGTCCAGCTGGTGAATCTGGGAATCTTGAGGCAATGTTACAACTGCCTCATGTACACAGACAACCCTCTCCTCCTCCCAACAAATTCCAACACATGTGAGAGATGCAACCATATAGCCAAACTGGAGGCTAAGCTCTCTCAACTCAGTACTGGCGTAACCAGTCAGGAGGAGAAGGAAACCACACTCACTACAATTCCAGTCTCACATAGACCTACCACGACAACAAACCAAACACAAACACACAAAAACATACTCGGAGGCTCTAAATAAAAATCTGCCTAAGCAGCAGAGACCTCCAAAGCAGACACCCAAGCAACCGCTACCCCAAAACAAAACACGTGCAACACATAGCTCACAAAGCCAGTGTGCCGAACAGTCACAGCCCTTAAGGCTAAACAACACACCTGATACACTTGTAATAGGTGACTCTATCGTCAGGCACACTGACGTCCCACTCACCAGGCTGAACAAGGAGAAGGTCAAGGTGAGCTGCCTGTCGGGCGCTAGGATCCGCCACATAACACAAGCACTCAGGTCACTCCAAGGCAAGTACAAATATGACTCAGTCATTGTGCATGCTGGTGTGAATGACCTGAGACGTACCTCCCAGGACTACATGAAAAGAGACATAGAGGAGCTCTCTGAGCATGTAGCCCAGGCCGGTATGACCCTGACCTTGAGTAGCATCTTACCCTCACCAAGAATGATGCCACAATATGAAGAAAAGATGATCAATTTCAACAATTGGCTTAAGTGTTGGTGTCATTCAAAGGGGATCCAATGCCTGTCAGCCTGGGATGACATGCTCGACAAGCCACGATGCTTCGCTAGGGACGGCTTGCACCTGTCACCCCTGGGCTTTCGGATATTGGCAAAGTCTCTTGTTACCCCCATAGTGCCTTTTTTAGGCAAGGCTCAAAAGACAAACCCACCTCCATAGGTATCACAAGGGATAAGAAACTAAGAGTAATGCTACTCAACGCCAGAAGTCTAAACCTCAAGATGCACGCACTCGAAACTCTCCTTAGCATGGAGAACATCGATATCTGTGCAGTAACAGAAACCTGTGGTTCAAGGCTCCCAAGAGCACCCCAGCACTACCAGGTTATACCTCATACCATGCTTTTCGGCCCCAAAACTTGGACCGAACCACAAAAGGAGGGGGAGTATCAATATTCGTCAAAGATACCCACACCTCCAGGTTGGTGGTACAGCACGAAGCATCAGAGACTATCCATGTGCAACTAACTGTGGGTAAAACTGCCTTCCAGTTTATAGCCTGCTACAGACCATCCTCCCAAACACAGGAACCCCAATTGGCCTTCCTGAGAATACTGGAAAATATGAAGGTCTCTCCAAACACCATTATATTGGGCGACTTCAACTACCCAAACATAGACTGGGAGCATTACTCTAGCTCCAACACCCTAGCCCAAAGGTTCCTAGAATTTATAAACTCAAATGCTATGGAACAACTTGTTACCACTCCCACAAGAGGGGAAAACATACTGGACCTGATCATCACCAACATGGGGACATTATGCTCCAGACCAGAAGTGTATCCCTCACTGGTAAGATCAGACCATAAACTAATCTCACTGGATATTCACATCCCGACCCCACCCCCTGCCCAGAAAACCACAGTGAAAAACTTCTCTAAAGCAAATTTCACACGCCTCAAAACCGAGGCGAAATCCTTCAAAGCCCCCGTGCCTGTGGAAAATACGGCCCAGACCGCAGAATCCTTTATAAACGCATTCTATGAACACCTTCAGGAATGCATGGATCATGCAATCCCAAATAAAACCAAGACCCAATCCTCCAAAGGCAGACATCCTATCTGGTGGACCCCAGCCATAAACAAACTATACAATAGAAGGAGGAAGCTACTACATGATAGAGCAAAATCCCAAAAAGGGAAGGCATCTCTGATCAGTATTAGCAAAAAACTACGGGCACTCATAAAATCGTCTAAGGCCAGCTTGAGAAAAATTGCACAGGACACTAAGGATAATCACAAGGTTTTCTTTAGTTATGTTAGGAACCTGGGTGGTAATTCCCAGATATGCTCAGAATTAGTCCAAAATGACAAAAAATACACCGAGCCCACAGACATTGCCAACATCCTAGCTGACAGGTTCAGTGCAAACTTCTCCCCTCTCCCCACCAAAGGGCAAATATCTATCCCAACAGAGTGCTGCCCCTGACATCTCAGATGCTCAGGTAAGAGCCGCCTCTCCAAAGCAAAAACACAGCATCAATGGGACCAGATGGTGTCCCGGCTCGTCCTACATGAACTCCAAGAAGAGCTAAACCCAAACATAAAACTACTGTTCAATCTTAGCCTTACTACAGGATATGTACCCAAAGAGTGGCGTACAGCAACAGTGGTCCCTCTCCACAAAGGTGGTGCCTCAACGGATCCTGGAAACTATCGCCCCATAAGCCTGACTAGCTTGGTCTGCAAAGCTATGGAAAGGATCATCATGGACCTCATAAATAAAGATATTGGGGACCTACAGACACTGGATCCTACCCAGTTTGGCTTTGTTAAGGGCAGATCCTGCCTCTTAAACCTGGTCGATTTCTTTGAAACAGTCACCAAGGCCATTGACGAGGGGAAGGTGGTCCACACAGCCTACCTGGACCTCGCAAAAGCCTTCGATACAATACCCCAACTCTGGCATTATAGATAAGCTCACCAGCTTAAATATAAACCCCTATGTCACTAGATGGGTTGCAAACTGGCTCAAGGACAGAACCCACATGGTTAGAATTGCTGGAGCCATGTCAGACTCCACACCAGTTACAAGTGGCGTCCCACAAGGCTCAGTCCTGGGACCTCTCTTGTTCGGTATATATTTTGCGGCGGTACAGGCCAACACGGAAGGACTGTGGCTGACCAAGTTCGCAGATGATTGCAAACTGGGCGCCATAATCAACTCTCCAGCCGACACAAGCATCCTCCAAAAGGGCCTCATAGAAACAGACAACTGGTGCCAGAGCCATGGCCTCAAGCTAAACGCCAAAAAGTGTATAGTCATCCCAACAAAGTGCCCACAAATTACCACATAGGTGGTAATCCATTAAGTACAGAAGAAGTCATTAGGGACCTGGGGACCCAAGTTGATAGCAATCTCTCATTTGACAACCACGTGGCCAAAGTGGTTAGAAAAACATTTTATATAGCCCACCTAATCATGAAGGGATTCACATCTAGATCAGGGGAGGTCATCGTACCTCTTTACTCATCCGTCATCAGGCCCATAATTGAGTACAATGCCCCTTTTGGGATGTACCTTACCAGACACCTGCAGCAACTGGAAAGACCCCAAAAGTACCTCACCAAGAGGATCAAAGGGCTCAAACAGATGCCATATGCTGCCCGGTTAAAGAAACTCCAGCTCTACTCAGTGGCATACCGCCTGCTCAGAGGCGATCTGTGCCTGACGTATAAAACCATGTCCAACCCGGAATTAATGGACATGCTGCACCTCAGAAAATCCAAATCCCATCGAGCTACGCGCTCGACAGACTTGAACCTCAGCACTGAAATAAGTAGGACATGCTGGAGGGACAGATTCATAACCCAGAGGCTCCCTTCACTCTGGAATAAAATCCCAGTCCAGGTTAGGCAGAGTCCCACATTGACTCTCTTCAAGAGGAATCTTGATGAGTGGATGGGAGATCGTAGGTTTACCCCGGCTATCACTTCTGTGTCACTGTTAGACAGAGGCGCAGTATACTAACCTCAAAAAAAGGCATAGCAAAATTAATTTAAAATGGGTGGCGAAAGCCAAACACACTCTGGCTAGGCTTATAAATGCCCTAGGGCAGATAGCCTAGTATGAACCTATGAACCTATGAGAGAATAAAGGAGGATCCGTGTTGTAATGTGTCGAAATGACAGAGGCGTGGATCTTAATTGATGAGAAGGATAGTCAGCATCAGTTAGCTAACATGGAACACTTTTCTCAAGTCACTAGAAAAGTGTGATGACAAGAACTAACAGTTTCATTTACGTCAGAATTAAATACTAAATCTACAAAGGGGAAAAAAAAATAAGGCAAGAGAGGGTGTGACTAAGCTTTAAATTCTTGAGACTTCATCGCAGACCGACAGATCCTCTTTCATTTTAAATAAAAGTAAAGTAACGCTACTAATGATCCATTACACAGTAAACAGCTTTATAATGTCAATCCAAGGATAAATACAGCCCACATACTCATCTACAACCAGTAAACTAAATTTTCATGGAATTTTATTCAAAAACTTTAGCAAAACAGGTTATTACCTAGAGTTACTCCCCTCCTAGAGGCTAACTTCGGAGTACAATTGACCGCTTGACCAATTAATGGGAATGGAGAGTGGTCTTGTGGCTGTAAAACTGGGCCAAATATGTCCCCTTAAAGATTTACCACTCAAACACAAATGACTAAGAAAACATACAATGAAACACTTGGTAATAACTGTTTGCAACATTAATAAAAACACTCTTCACCATCATTCATTCTGTTATGCACCACATGTTTAGTGCATAAATTCCCATGCAATGGTACTTGATTGAACTCAGTATTTTATTAGTGCTGAACTTTTCTTTTTAAACACTGATATCCATTAAAAAAGTAAGCTGAACTGATATAACCTGGTAAAAGTAGCGATGGGTCTTGAGTTAAACTATATGATACAAGAGTCAGTGCCTATCCACATCCTTTCACAGAAAAGGATGTTAAATTACTGCACTACTGAAATTCAGACCATGAAAAAATGGCATTCATTTAAGCTTCAGCTAGTTTTATTAGATAGACTTTTGGGTGCTGCAGAGTGGAACCTGCTGACTGTTACGGACCAAATACATGCTCCTTATACAACCAACATCGATATACCAATCACTGTAAATACAGCACTAATGGTAGACAATCTTAGCCACATTTATTTCTCTCCCCTAAAACCACAAACCTATAGTTGGTATAAAATGCAAATCTATGTACCTTATAGGTTCATATCTTGCAAAAATGCTTTAAACATTCCTACATGACTCAGCATCACCAACTACACAAAGATACACAGTGCACAAGCAGTGTTGAAGATGGTCCATTGTTAGAACATAAAAGAAAAAAATTACAACAATGGCTACTGCGAACAGTGCTGTTAGAACATTAAAGAAAAAAATTACAGCAATGGCTACTACAAACAGTGCCAGCCAATGAAGACCTCCTGCCTCATTATTTTCCAAGTTAAACAATTTGTAAACCAAAGACATGAATCTACAGAACCACCCATAGGAATCTACAGCTTTACTGTAACTTTTCAATCATGCATTTATTCTCAGACACTTGCCCCACTCAAGGTTGCAGGGGAGACTAAGCCTGCTGCAGCAGACAAAGCACAGAATTTATCCAAAATGCAATAGTAGTAAGAGGCACGTGCAACCACACACCTCTATTACCGGATATTAAAGCTCTTGGACCCAAGCGATTCAATCTCCTCGGTAAACTAGTATGGTCAAAGCACATAATGCAGACCTGAACACCAGAATATACTGCAGTTTTTCTGTGTGTGCACATGCGTGTGTGGTTTTATACTTTTTCATTGCAGGAAAAGAAAAGAATATCTTGACTAGAGTATAACTATTATATTCTACAACTGCTCTTACCATACTGATTGTGGTATTTCCTCAGCCATATATGCATGCTCTTGAAATAATAATGAACAGTAAATGCCAAGTAAACAAAAAGTCAAATAAAAAGCATCATAGGGAGTCAAACAATAGTTGTCTGATGATTTTGTAGAAAGCAATGTGTGTGTGTGTGTGTGTGTGTGTGTGTGTGTGTACACACCCATCCTGTTTTTAATAACAATGTCCCTATACCGATAAGCACTTTCTGTCTCACACTGAAGCGCAGTCTTTTATCAAAGGGCTGGTCTCTCCTTTTGTCAAATTTCCTTTTATTTGCTGTGACATTCATTACGGCTGTCGGAATGTTTCTTGGTCTATTTGCTGTTAATGTTTCCATGAATGTTAATGTACTTCTTCCAATACACATATTAAATAAGTATGTTTGAATTACAAGCGCACGCATGCATGCACACACATACCTTTACCTCCCTACTTCTTACATACACGCATACACACTCCTACATACCTACCTACCTATTTCTCACACAAACACACCTACCTACCTGTCACTTCTATCTTCGTCCGCAATCTAAATGTCTTCTGGAATTCAAATTCCACGCGGCAGCAGAAGATGAAGACGTAAACTGGATGCAAAGGGCATTTTTAAAGAAGAAGAAAAAAACATTTTTGTTTTTTTAATTAAAATAAAATTAAACTCTCGGTCAGCCAGTGCCAGGGGGGGGTGCAAGTGCACCCCTTTGCGCCTGCCTACGGGCTCCCTTGTTTCTGACAGAGTATTCTGTATGGAATTTTTAAAATCTGCCAGTTCAATACACTCCCAAAAAAGTACAGTTTTGTACCTACCATAAATGTAGATGTTCGAGGATCCACATTGCTGCAGTCCTAACTATTGGGTAGTCCGCTGTCCAGTCGGCCCGAATACCAAAGTATATGGCTGGCGTCGGTCAGGGCGCATTAGACTGACGTCAGTACGTCAGGGTACTAATGCGCATGACCGACGTCATATCCTCAGTCTTTTCTTGCCCCAGATGTCAGAAGACCCTGAAAAGATAAGGCCAAAAACCAAAAACTCCCAACATATCTGCACCAAAATATATATATATACAAAATATACAAAATTAGCAGAATATAACCTCACCTACACAACCACCCCTAAACACAGAGGGGAAGGAGGGAGGGTAAATTGGACTGCAGCAATGTGGATCCTCGAACATCTACATTTATGGTAGGTACAAAACTGTACTATGTTCTTCATTCCACATTGCTGCAGTCCTAACTATTGGGTAGAATCCCAAAGCAGAGGTAAGGGAGGCTGGCAAATCAAGGAAGCAGGAGCTGATAACATGCCTTGCAAAATAGCTGTGGCAAAACCAGCCCTAGACTTAGAGTAGAGAGGAAGGTGGTAATGCTTAGAGAAAGTATGCACTGAACTCCAAGTAGCTGCCTCCAAAATATCCTTAGTTGCCACCCCCCTTAAAAAAGCTGTTGAAGTGGCAGTAGCCCTAGTGGAATGAGGCCTAATCCCAGCTGGAATCTCCTTGCCATGATGGGAATAACAAAATGCAATGCAAAACCCAATCCACCTAGAAATAGTTTGTTTTGACACAGGCTTGCCCTGAGAACTCAAAGCAAAAGAAACAAACAACTGCTGAGACTGCCTAAAATCCTTAGTCCTGCTCAAATAATAACGCAATTGCCTGTGTACATCTAAAGTGTGCAAAATCTTTTCCCCTTTATTTTGGGGATCTGCATAAAACGTAGGTAAATGAATAGTTTGGTTTAAAGCCACACTAGAAACCACTTTAGGCATAAAGGAAGGATTAGTACGTAATGATACCCTATCCTTATGAAAAATCAAAAAAGGCTCAACCGCCATAAGGGCCTGTAACTCAGAAACCCTTCTTGCAGAAGTAATGGCCGACAAAAAAGCAGTCTTCCATGACAAGTATTTCAGTTCAGCAGTAGCTGCAGGCTCAAAAGGTTGTAGAGTAAGTTTCTCCAACACAAAATTGAGATCCCAAGCAGGAGTAGGAGCTCTACGTGGGGGTCTTATATTCTTTGTCCCTCTAAGAAATTGCTTGAACAAAGGATGTGAAAACAATGGTGGGTCACAATCATAGTGAGCTGAAATTGCTGCAGCATGAATCTTAATGGAAGAGAAAGACAAACCTTTGTCCAATAACTCAGTAAGATATTGAAGAGCCACACTCAAATTAGGCTCTGAAATCTCCAAATTCTTTGCTGCAGTCCAAAATAAAATCTCTTCCATTTTTCTGCGTACACTTTCCTTGTACTAGGTCTTCTGGCTTCCATAATCACATTTAAAACTTGTTGAGGAAGTTGAGACCTGCTGTCCTTCAAAACAGAATATGCCAGGCTGTTAGATGAAGAGAGTGAAGCTTGACATTGAGCAGGCGACCGTCCTTCTGAGACAACAGATGTGGAATCAAGGGTAAAGGCCATGGAGGCTTCTTTACCAGACTCCTCAGTAATGGGTACCAGTGCTGCGAGGCCAATCTGGAGCTATTAAAATCATCCTTGGCTTGTCTTGTCTGACCTTTAGAAGCACCTTTGGAAGAAGAGGCAGAGGTGGAAAGCATACACATGAAGATTTTTCCAACTGAAAGAAAGAGCATCCACTTTCCAAGCTGTGTGATGAAACCTCTTTGTGCAAAACTTTGGCAGCTGGTGGTTTAGTGGAGAAGCGAACAGATCTATGTCTGGAGTTCCCCAGGACACTGTCAACTTTTGAAATACATGAAGATCCAGTTTCCACTCGTGGGGATCCATGATTTGTCTGCTTAACACATCTGCTAAGGAGTTCTGTGCTCCGGCAGAAACCTTGCCTGAAGAGTTAGTTGCAAGCTTAGCGCAGTCTCCCATAAAATCATTGCTTGCCTGCACAATGGGTAAGAATGTGTTCCCCCTTGTTTGTTGATGTACCACATGACAGTTGTGTTGTCTGTTAGAATCAACACCTGCCCTGGAAGAAGTAACTCCTTGAAAGCCATTAATGCAAACTGGACTGCTAACATCTCCTTCATGTTGATATGTAGATGCTGTAGTCTGGCAGGCCACTTGTCTTGTATCCACTTTCCATTTAGATGAGCTCCCCAAGCAATGTCTGAGGCATCTGTCGTTAGAATTTGACTCGCCTCTGGCCGGGTCACAGAGAGTCCCTTGTTTAGGTGACATTCCTGAGCCCACCACAAAAATTCCTTTTGAATGCAAGGTATTATTTGAATGACAGTGTCCAAATCCTGGCAGTGCTGTGTCCATACATTTTGAGATACCATTGTAGCTTCCTCATATGCAGTTTGGCATTGGGAAGCACCAGAATACAAGATGCCATGAACCCTAAGGCTTGAAGGACTGTCCTTGCAGTCAGCCCGGACTGAAGAGATAGTTGAAGGAAGTAACTGGAAAGATTCTTTTGTTTGTCCGGGGTTAAAAGGCCATCTGGGCTGCTGTATTCAGTCTCACACCCAGAAAGCACATGTCTTGAGAGGGTACTAGACTGGACTTTATTTCGTTCACAGAATACCCTAGGCATCTTAGCACTGCTATGACATATTCCAAATGCTGTAGAAGGTCTTCCTTTTCTTGAGCCAGAATCAGGCAATCGTCCAAGTAAGGATAGATTTGAATTCCTTTTAGCCTGAAGTAAGCTATCACTGGAGCCAGAACCTTTGTGAATACTCTGGGCAGTAGATAAGCCAAAGGGCAATGCAGAGAACTGATAATGAGAATTTCCAGCTCGAAACGCAGATACTTTCTGCAACTTAGTCTTATAGGCACATGAAGGTAAGCTTCCTTGAGATCTAAAGTTACCATCCAGTGATCCTTGCCCAGCAGAGGTAAAAGCTGTTGTAACGTCAACATTTTGAACTTGGGAATGTCCAGATAAGTGTTGAGGATAGATAAATCCAAAATTGGTCTCCACGTGTTCCCCTTCTTTGGTACTAGGAACAGGCGAGAATAAAATCCTAGGCCCCTTTCTGGCACAGGAACCGGCTGAATGGCCCCTATTTGGAGTAACTGAGAAATTTGCTTGTGAGCCTCTTGTCTTTGTAGAGGAGGAATGTCTGGCATGCCTTTGTAAGGAGGCAAGGTATGGAAATAAAACCTGTAACCGTGGTGAATGATATCCAGAACCCATTTGTCTTGGGTAATTAAATCCCAATTTTCTTTGAAAAGAGACAGTCTTCCTCCTAGAGGTGCCGCCAGGCGAGAAGGGACTGGCAGCTGAAAAGGCAGGTCATTGGGTCTGCTTACGAAAGGACTGACCCCTGCCCTCACCAGAAGTCTGAGCAGGTGAACTACCTGCCCTAGGCCTAAAAGCACCTTGAGCTCTGCCCCTACCACGTCTAGACCTACCCCTAGACTGGGAATCATAAGCAGGATAAGTCCATCCCTTAGCAGGCCAATTTCTACTAAACTTGGAGGCTGCACCTGCAAAAATCCTTAACAGTTTGCATAGACTTAGCCTTGTCCTCCATCTTCTTTAAAACTGCTTCCACAGGCGAACCAAACAACACATCAGACTGTAAAGGAGCATCCAAAATCCTTGTCTTAACATGCTCAGCTAAGTTCTGATCTCTCAACCAGGCGTGCCTACGAAGAACAGAACCAGTGGCAGCCACCCTGGAGGAGGCCTGCACAGCATCAAAACCACATTGCAAGGAATGTTTACCCACTTGTTCAGACACATGAACTAAATCCTGCAACTCTTTACACTCAATACCTTCCGCCAGAGCATCCACCTTAGATTTCAACTGTGAAAGAAGATAATTCTGATATTTTAACATGTGAAACTGACAATTCAACGCCCTCATGGCTAAAGTGGAAGAAGTATACACTTTCTTTCCCCATCTATCCAAAGCCCTTGCCTCTTTATCAGGAGGGACAGGATTTTTAACAACTGAGGCCTTCACACCTTTAGGCCCCTGAGAGACAGTTTCCGGGTCTGCCCTAGGACTCTTAAAAAGATACTTATGAGCTTCAGGCACCCTATAATACCTATCCGGTTTAACTGGGGCAGGAGGCAAAGAATCCGGATTCAGGGAAGCCTCTGCAAAAACATCTTCCACCACATTCAAAACAGGAGGAATAGCTAAAGGCCTGTGCTGGGGTAATAACAAGAATTCCCTAAGCCTTTTCCTGGAATCAGAGAAATCTTGACCTTCCCATTTAAAATGCTCCCTCATGGAATGCAGAGTCTCTGAAAATGAAAAATCTTCAGGAGGGGAAGCTGAAGGAGTAGAATCATCCACATCAGAATCAGAATAAGGAGGGTACTCCTGCAAGTCTTCAGCCGAAGACTCAGAAGCCTCCGAGCATTGCTCAAAACTCTCAAACTCAGATTCCACCCTAGGCCTCTTATCAGGAGGGGGCATAGAACCCCTTATCATAGTAATCAAATCCTCTGCCATTTTAAGCATATGTTTCTTAGGCAAAGACCCTGAAGTACTAGGAGAAACCCCCACTGAAGCAAAACTCGGCCTGCCCTCAAAGAAGCCTTGGAAACAGAAGGGGAGGCTCTGACCACCTTAGGAAGAGAGGGAAGAACAGCCACCTGAGAAGCCCCTCAGCCTGGCCTACTTCCTGAGAGGATACATCCTGTAACAGTAAAGTCTCTCCCTGAGGCTCCAAAGAAACACCTGGCAAAACCTCCGGCTCCACTGCGCCCTTCTAAAGAACCGGCGTCTGGGACTGTCGGTTCCTCCACTCTAGGCTTTGCTGTTTTGTCCTTGCGTTTTTTAGCGAAGCGGCGCCGGAGCATCCGACGGCATTTTATAATTACAACGCTTCCCAAACACTAACCTGGCACAGTCTAACCTTCTCTTAATAGTGCGTTTGTTAAATCTAGCACAAGAGCGGCATCCAACAACGCCGTGCTCAGGCCCTAAACAAGGTATACACAAAGTATGGTAATCCCTATGAGGTATCTGTTTCCCACAAGAAATACAGTTATTCACTTTTCTGACATCCGGTTAAATACTGAGGCAAGAAAAACCAAAATATTCCCAACGGGTACTTAGCCAACTTTGATTCGGTCTGAAACTCTGGCTTCAGAAACTTTCAGAACGCCAACCTGCACTCGCAAAATTGCTTCTGCATCGGACCATGCGGCAAAAAAGACTGAGGATATGACGTCGGTCATGCGCATTAGTACCCTGACGTACTGACGTCAGTCTAATGCGCCCTGACCGACGTCAGCCATATACTTTGGTATTCGGGCCGACTGGACAGCGGACTACCCAATAGTTAGGACTGCAGCAATGTGGAATGAAGAACATCATGTTCCCACTTACCTCTTTTCCCCAATCATACTTCCAACATTTGCTATCTTTCTGAGGATTTTTTACTTGAAGTCTGCTTAGGGTATAAAAATATCTATGTAAACTCCCTGACATCTTTCTTGAGGGTCCTGTCTCCATAAACCCCCTTATGGTGGTACTCCTTATGGACTTTCTGATGAAACAGAACATGACAGTTCAGATACCTATAAGCATGGAATCTTAATTCTTTACAACGCATGAGCCACACTGTGTGTGACTTCTACTTGTACATTTGTTCTAGTGAACTCTACATTAATCTGACAATCCATCAACAGGGGATACGCTCGCAAATAAAAAGGTACTCAAAATATTATCTTTATATCAAATTTGCTGACTAAATTCCCAACACTTCTTCAAGCCTGCGTGAGGCATACCCTGGGAACCACAACAGGTTTCCAACAACTCTTACTGTTAAAATAAAACTCAGTTTTAAAAAAAGTAATCAAGAAACAGATTACATAGATAAACTTTCCCTAATGAGGTGCCTATCTTAAACAGGAGCTCTGTGGCTGTAGGACAATGAAAGCCAAGATAAACACTCAGCTGTGGCAAAAAAACAGACTTTGGTGTTGGCCAATGCCTGTTTTATCTGGGATAACTGTGTGTCTCCATAAACAGGGATGTTGGCACATGATCTTAAAGATGAATAAAGAAAGATACTTAATACGCAGATAAATATGTGTCTACAGAGGGAAAAAAGATAAATACGTTTGCGCAGACAGGATGCTGAAAAAGAAGACACTGTTAAACCAGGTAAAACTTTTCTAGTTATCTCTAAATGGAAGACTTACTGGGTCCTATTTACACTACATGAATTTTCAACAAGCAACAGGCACAGACACAAATGCAGAAATAAGCTCCCTGATACAGAGTAGCAAGCTGGTCCATAGTAAGCAAAGTCTTCAGCAATATTACTCCAAAGGTAAAAAGAAAGGCTGCCATTTTAACAGTCTCTGGACAGAAGATCATACCAATCGATCCCTGGAGGGATTAATATTGGAGGCATACGCAACACAACTCATTCAAACCCTTTGTTTCCTCAGTGAACCACTGCTTCTGGAAGCCTGGCATGAGGTAATGTCTTGGTACAAAACAATTCTGTCCTCTTTTAATGCTTGTCTCCTATAAAACCCCATACAGAAACAAAAGGCATGCTTAACTAAAACATTGTGGCAATCAGCATCTACAACTCAGCTGACCCACTCCAGACAGAAATAAGAAGTTATGTACTCACCATAACGTTCCATCTGAGTAGGTGGCTTCATTTGTCTGCAACCTGTGGGTCTTGGATCCGATATCGGACCCGAGCCGGCAACTTGTAGCATAGCTATGGATCCGAGCTCCTAGTTCCTCCCCTCACCCATAATCCCCTGCCAACCCTCCATGACCTCAGATCAAGTTTGCCCCTCTATGGATACCTGAAAAGGTGTTCCAACAAGCATAATAGCTAGAACAATATAACAGGACCAAGTTCTGAAGGCCAGGGGGAAGGAGGGGGGGATGGTTGCAGACAAATGAAGCCACCTACTCAGATGGAACGTTATGGTGAGTGCATAACTTCTTAATCTGGAGTAGGGACATCATTTGTCAGCAACCTGTGGGACAGAGTCCCCAGCTACCTGAATCTTGGGCGGCCATCATGGAAGGATGTTCCGGAGCACTGCGGAGCCAAAGGATGCTCTCCCTCTAGAAATTACATCCAGTTTGTAGTGGTTAATAAAAGTATAAGATGAGGCCCAAGTAGCTGCCGAACAAATATCGTCCAATGGCACTCTAGATTTAAAAGCAGCAGAAGTAGAGATGGAGCGAGAGGAATGTGCACGGACTCCCTCAGGTGCGGGCCTCCCGGAAGCTTGGTAGGCCAAAAGAATACATTGAGAAATCCAACGTGATAAGGTGACCTTTGAAACGACTTTACCCAAACTGAATTTAGCAAAGGAGACAAAGAACTGATTAGATTGTCTGTGACCAGCTGTCCTATGAATATAGAAACGCAGCTGCCTGTGTACATCTAAAGAATGCATCTTGTACTCTCCTTTATTTTGATACTTGGGGAAGAAAACCGGTAAGTTGATGGACTGATTGATATTTATTTCCGATGCCACCTTGGGAAGAAAGGAGGGGTTGGTCCTGAGGTACACTCTGTCCGGATGGAAGACCAAGTAAGGAGGCTTTACGGAAAGGGCTTGGAGTTCCGAAACTCTCTTGGCTGAAGTGATGGCTACCAGAAATGCTGTGTTCCAGGACAAATATTTGAGATCGACCGATGCAGCTGATTCAAAGGGAGAAGCGGTCAAGGCTTGAAGGACTAGAGAAAGATCCCATGGGGGTACGGCTTCTTTGACAGGAGGCCTGAGTAGAAAGGTGCCCTTAAGAAATGTTTTGCACAATTTAGCTGACATCAAAGGGCCTGTCTCATGTCCCACATGGTAATGGGAGATGGCTACCAACTGTACCTTGACTGTCGAACAACTAGCTCCTTGCTGAAAGTGTCTGGTTAGAAAATCCAGTACGGACGGTAGAGGGGCAGTGAAGGAATCCAGATTATGATGTTCCGCCCAGACGGAAAAGCATCTCCATTTACTGTGGTATATTTTTCTGGTGGAAGGCTTATGTGCTGCCACCAGGATGGCTTTGACTGGTGAAGAGATGCCGGGAGTCCTGACTAAGAGTGGAACTGGAGCAACCAAGCGGTCAGCTTCAGGTTGACCAGATTCGGGGTCTGTAATTCCGATGGATAGGAGATTAGATCCGGAGTGGTATCCAGAATCCAAGGAGGATTCACTAGATGAGACCACAGGTAAGGGAACCAAGTTTGCCGAGGCCAGAATGGGGCAATGAGGATCATTCTGCTCCCCAACCGCAAGGCTTTCTGTAAGAGCTTTAGCATCAGGGGTAAAGGAGGGTAGGCATAGAGTAGACCAGGTGGCCAAACATGCACCAGAGCATCTCTCGGGGCTTCTCCTGGTGGGGGAATCAGAGCGAAGAAGCTGTTGCATTTCGTATTTAAGGGAGAAGCAAAGAGATCACAGCAGGGTTGCCCCCATTTTGCGAATATCTGCTTCGCTACTAGTGGGTTGAGAGACCACTCGTAAGGGGAAAGAATGGTGCAGCTGAGTTTGTCCGCCAGAATGTTGGCCCGCCCAGGAATGTGCGTTGCGATCAGAAAGCGGTTGGTGGAAATCGCCCATTCCCACACTCTCAAGGCTTCTCGGCATAAGGGGTAGGATCTGGTTTCCCCCCCTGTTTGTTGATGTACCAAACAACAGACATGTTGTCTGACTGAATTGCAATCGTTCCTACGGGGAGGAGATTCTGAAGTGCCTGCAACGCCAACAGCACCGCTCTCATCTCCAGAACGTTGATATGCAAGGAGGTCTCTGTGTCGTTCCACGTGCCTTGGACTGTCCTGCCCGTGTAATGCCCCCCCCCACCCGAGGCGAGAGGCGTCCGTGGTCACTGTGGCGAGAGGGGGAGGAGTGCAGAAGGGCCGGCCTATATGGGGGTCCAGGGATTGGAGCCACCATAACAGGGCCCTCCTGCAAACCTTGCTGATAGAGATAGGGTGGCAGAGAGGAAGAGATTGGAAGGACCATTGCACTTGAAGGGTCCACTGCAGTACCCTCATGTTTAGGCGAGCACATGGAAGAAGCGTTATTGCAGCCGCCAGGGAGCTCAGCGCCCTCAGGACCAATTCCGCCGGTGGAGCATCCGATTGTAGGATGGCCCGCACGTGCAATCTCAGATTCTGTAGTCGTTCCGAAGTCAGGAAGACTCATAGATCCCTGGTATCTAATCTGGCCCCTATGAACTCCATTACTTGTGTTGGAGCAAGGGAAGATTTGTCCGTACTGATTGTGATGCCTAACTGGGGGGCTAGGCGGAGAAAGTAATCTCTGGCTGAGCAGAGTAGATGCCTTGTTGGGGTGGTTAGAAGCCAGTCGTCCAGGTACGGAAAGACCTGCATTCCCTGGAGTCTCAGGTGGGCCGCTATCACTGCTAAGACTTTGGTGAACACCCTGGGGGCTGTGGTGAGGCCAAAGGGAAGGACCCTGAACTGATAATGACTGGCTCCCAGCCGGAAGTGGAGAAACCTCCTGGATCGTCTGTCCATTAGAATATGGTAGTACGCATCCTTGAGGTCTATAGAGCACATCCAATCGCTCTCCCGTAAGAGGGGGAGAATGGATTGAAGAGTGACCATTCGGAATTTTTCCTTGGTTACCGACAGGTTCAAGAGGGAAAGATCTAGAATTGGTCTTAAGTCCCCTGTCTTTTTTGGAACCAGAAAGAACCTGGAGTAGAACCCTAATCCGAGCTGGTCTTGGGGGATGGGTTGGATGGCTCTTTTTTTTAACAGCTGCTGGATTTCTGCGGCTGCGGCCTCCCTCTGATCGGGTGGAACATTGGGGAGGCTCCTGAGTTTGGGGACATGATGCATTGGAATTTTATAGCCTCTGGATATGATACGAAGCACCCAGCGGTCTGATGTGATGGACTCCCATGCCACCAGATGCCTCGAGAAACGCCCCCCGACTGCCTCCAGAGCAGAGCAGTCGGGCAACCCTTCAGGGCTGCTGGGTAGGCCGGTCAGAGAAAGACTCTCTGGACCCAAAGTTCTTCTGGGCCCCTCTGCCCCTAGGGTGGCGTCCTCCCTGTTCTCCTCTGCCACGGAAGGACTGGTTGTCCGGAGCAGGTTGGGAATGTTGCGATTTCCGGAACCACATCTTCTTCTGCCCCTTTTGGTTCTTCGAGAAGGACCTCTGGGGAGCAGAGAAGCGGACTCCGATGGCAGACAACGTCTTCCCGTCCTTCTCGCTCTGGACCAGTGTTTCACGAACGGTCTTGCCAAACAAGGCAGAACCATCAAAAGGGGCGTTCGCAAAGGACGACTTAAAGGGCTCCGCGAAGTCACAATGCCGGAGCCAGGCCTGACGTCTCATGACTAGGCCCTCTGCGCTAGCTCTAGCGGCTCCCTCGGTAGCGTGGGCTAAAAGCCGCATAGAGGTATTGGAGATAGACCTTAGAGTGGCCATTCAAGTGGAGTACAACTGCTTGTCCTCTGCCGACATGGACTCAGGGGGGGGGAAGCAGCGTATTCTTTGATAAGATCCCGCTGCATCCTGATGACATGTGCCATATAGTTCAGAGACCTTACCGAGAAAGTCGCTGAACTAAAAACCCGCTTCCCCAGGCGATCGATCGAGTGGGACTCTTGTTCGGTGGATGGACCGAGGGGCTCTCCTGAGCTAGTTCCCTCTTCGTGGCTGCCGCCGTCAACATGGCATCTACGGGGGGACCCTTGCTCCAGTGGGACCGGTCTGCGGGGGGGGCTCAGTATCCTGTCCGGGTGTTTAGGGACTGGCTCCACAGTGTCCGGCTCCTTCCACGCCCTGGTGGTAATAAGGTCCACCAGGGGGTCGGCCGGAGGGGACACCCAAGAGGTAGACGGGCCTGCTTCGAATGCCTCCAGGAACACGGACTCGTCAGAGGAAGCCTTGGGGGCAGACCACCCACCTCTGATCCTAAGCATTTCCATGATGTCTCCAAAGGAGACATCCTCCGGGGGTGACCTTGGGGAGCCTTTCCCTTCATCCAAGTCCGTGTCCTCTGTTAAGGACTCGGGGGAGTCCACGTGCCTCCTCTTACACTTGTGCTTGCGAGGCACTTCCTCAGGGGGGCTGTCCGAGGAAGTCTCGCCAGCAATGTCTTGTTCCAATGGAACAACCTGGGACATCGAAGCAGGCTGTCCCTGTGGCCGGGTGATGGAAGCCTGACCCAGCAGAGAGGGAGTGCAGGGTAGAGCCAAGGCAAGGGCCGGGGGTCTGAATGCTCTCGACAGAGCCCTCTCCACTGCATCGAAGGCCGAGGGGGAGCCGCTCTCCCTGTGCTCCGAAAGTTGACTCCCACTTGGATCTGATGAAGGGATCGGAACCGGCACCGAGACCGTCGGATCCGAGGGACCAGTGTGCTCCGACCTGAACGGAGCCGAAGGCACACTGAAACCCTCGGATCCGAAGCTCAGCCCACAGCTCCAAGAGGTCGGATCCGACGATGGAACCGACAAACTCGAGGGCAGGGTCGGATCTGAAGTACACAGTACTGTTGGCGCAGACCCACCCCTGGCTCCGACGCTGCCCGGCTCCGAACCCGGAAAGCGGGTCGGAGAAGGAGCAATCGGAGCAAAGAAAGGGGTCCAGCTCCCCCCGAAGGGGGGGGGAGGCAAGAGCACTCCCATCTGCAGCTGGGCCTGGATGAACCTTCGCATCATCCGGTCCATGTCTGCATCTGACAGGCTGTATGTAGATCTCGAAGAGGCCACTGAGGCAGGCCTGGAGTGCCACCTCGATGACCTCGACGGAGATTGGGTCTCCTCCTCCTCGGGTCCCAGGGAGAAGCAAGGAGATCGGAGCCGAGGAGGAGGAGACCTGGAAGAGGGAGAAGCCCGCTTAGCCGGTGGGGGGGGGGGGCCCGAAGCAGAGGCCTCGGCCCGCTGCTTGTGGTGCTTCTCCCTCCGTTTCTCCCTCCTGTCCTCCCTGTCCTCCGGCACTTTAGTGGGAGTTTGAATCCTGGCCGGGGGAAGGGGGGCAGGAGTGGCTACCACCACAGGCTGAGGAGGTGCCACGGGAGGAGCGGAGGCCAAAGCCGAATCCGGAGGCAAAAGACCCACCAGGACAAGCTTCGACCTCCGCTCTTTCAGTGCCCTGGGGTTGAACGCTGCACAGATTGTACATCCTGACGAGAGGTGTTCAACCCCAAGGCACCGAACACACCAAGTGTGGCCATCAGCCGGAGATAGCTTATGGCCACACTTGGTGCATTTAGAAAAAATAGGTTTTGGGGCCTCTGCCATACCCAAAACTAAAGTACACTACACAAGCACACAGGCCCCAAACACAAACACACACAGACACACTCTAACGACCAGCGAGGGGAGGGTGAAAACCAAACAAAATTAAGCTAAATAGGAACCTAACCACTCTCACAAATTACAATTACAAAGTCTAACAAAAAAGATGAAAAAAATTCACTTATCTGTAGATAAACGCTAGGAGCTCTAAAATCAAGCTACACACTCAAGCACGGCAAACTAGATCTGAGGTCATAGGAGGTTGGCAGGGGATTATGGGTGAGGGGAGGAGCTCGGATCCATAGCTATGCTACAAGTTGCCGGCTTGGATCCGATATCGGATCCAAGACCCACAGGTTGCTGACAAATTAAGTTCCTACTCCAGATCTGTCATTTAAATTTTTTGACAGCGTTTAACTCCAGCGTGATCATGATCATCACAGATTCCGTAGTTACCACAAAATGTTTTACATATCTGCAGCATACACACACACACACACACACACATATGTTTTTTTAAATATATATATATACATACACACACATAAATATATATATATATATATATATATATATATATATATATACATATACACACACACACACACACACACACACATGCTTTCCTAAAACACCAGTTACAAGCTTCATATACTTTAACACATTGCAAAGGAAAGCAATCATACTATTCATAAATTGTCTTTGTTAATGAAAAAAAAACACATTGCAAGTTCATTCACTTATTTACACTTAATATTCTCTGCTGCAGTCCAAGAACAGTGGTAGGTTCATACATAACCTCACAGTAACATACATTTTAATAGGGCGATGCAAGCTATAAATGAAAGAGCCCAAACTTTCATAATGCTAAAGCCTGTCATGTACAATAAGTAACTGAAGTAGAGAGCCATGTTAGAAGACCTTTTTAATATAAAAAGTAGAAAAGGTGCATCTTACTAAATTTACCTGCTGTAAATTATCGCTGTATCCTGATGGAGCCTAATATTCACACTATTACGACATTTATTACTAGATTTATATTACGTGCTTTTACACACACATCTTTAGCAATACAGCTGACAAGCTTAAAATCAACAAAACAGAAACTTGCAATGTGTTCTAACTATAAAGTCCCACAGTCCTGGGAACAGAATGTGCCCCTTCGTCCCAAACACATCTAGGCATATGCATACAAATATAATGCCTTTTATGCCTGCCAACTACCAAACTGTCTCCAATACAATCATGCTAATTTGTTCAGATACTCACAGTGAGAAAAAATGTGGTGTAACCTGTCATCCAGGTAACCACAAGGGTATTTTTTGCTCTATGGCATATCCTTTTCCCTAGAGACTGATGTGTGCACTTGCAGATGTGAGGGCCAGCTACTCTTTTCCCTTGTGATATGTTTACGTACACCCACAAATGTTTGATGTGGGTTACTAAGTGAACATGTTTTGGCAGAGCTAAGTGTGCGTCCTCACCCCAAATGATGCATGCGCTCTATACACTCTCCCACACAGTGGGTTGTACTCTCTTTGCCTAATGGCACAGCTGGCACTGGATGCTCAATTACATCCTCCCTCACCAGCTCCCCCAGTGCTTACGCTGTTAGCAGATCTGTCTTCACCTGGGCTGCAGTCAGGGCTTTTACTCTATGCCACAGTCCACACTTTGGGTTAGTATATTTACATAAGGAGGGGTGTCAGGATAAAGCCTATTACACAGGGATGGCAGAGGAGCTTGTCCTTTTAAAAAACTTTTGTTTAACCAGACTTCTGGTTATTGACTACATGATCTTCCAACTACTACTGTCAGAATTGAAAACAGGATCCTTAAATTAATATTAACTTTATCAATAACTTAAATATGAGCAGTGTTTTACGCCAGGAAAAGTGATTTTACTTATTTTCTATCTGCACATTAAGTATGAAGTTGCTGTTTTAACTTCACGTCAGTTTTTAAGATCTCAGGCTATTCTGAAACAGTACACCTATATACATTAAATATTTGGATGCACAGCTAGCCTTAAAAAGACCCCAGTGGTTTGTAGCCTACTATATAACTATGAAACAGTACTTGGAGGGGGTGATACACAGAGACATGCATCATGAAATAGTGTGGTATGTATCCCATGCAAATATCAGCATAATGAAATGCAAATGAGTGGCACCATGCTAACAGCAACCATGAAGTATGCAAATGATGAAAGAAGACCACATGATTCAGAAACATATAAAAATACTGTGTACAACAGTCATGAAGCATATCTCTGCCTACCACCATTTTTTTCTCTAAAATACTATGCGTAGCATATACTCCAGTAGGTCAACATGCTAATGGCCACCTTGTGAACCTGTGTCCTCAATATAGTGCGCATCTCCCTCTACATTATAGGAAAGTTTGCCAATGGCTGACTTACATACTTCCACCTCCATGATTGGGAAACAGTCAACCACTAGCTACTGTGTAGACAGAGATCATATGGGAGCTTGTAGGCATGTTCTCTCCTCAAACTGAATCAAGGGGAACTGTGTAGACTGCCTATTGCAGTGGCCAGGAAGATAGGTGTAGTATTAATCATCCTTGCTATTGGGAACCTTCAGTGTCCAAAATGGGATACATTAAGAGTTTGTCAGACATCAGCCTTGTGAATTCTACACCACTTCCTTTATATGATGTTGCAGCATTTGGGGGACCATGGTGATTTACCAAGAGCAGCAAAGGAAAGAACCACCACTAAGTGGCCATTCCATGAAACAGGCCATTTCGCTGATGTCCTGGGAGCCACTGATGGCATCCACAATGCTATCAACACCCCACCTGCAATACAAATGGCATCTAGTATACCAGGCAGCAGGGCATCAACTGCCATGTGGTGCACAATGCACAGGGTACAACATATGGGTCTGTGTGTCATCCAGGGAGTTCCCATGATTAAAACAAAATAAAGCTCACGGATGTCACTCGGAAAAGATTTAATTCACCACAAACAAAAATAAAATAAATTAATACACGTGTAATAGTAGTACTTAGCGCTTTCACCCTACATAACATAAGGGCATCTTCAGAGTACAAATACTAATTGGAACATACTGCATTTAAATAAAAAAACAGTAACCAAAGTCGTCTTTGATAGGTTGTACAATTAACTAACCATCAGGAATTTAAAAACATATATACCTAATTTAAGTATATATCACAGTGTTCATATATAAAACAATTTATCAACTAATGTAAACATATATATCTGATTCTCGTAACATGTATTCCCTCACTACACCTAAGGTATTCACTCAACCTGTAAAAATTGTAATAGTAATAATAATAATATTAAAATTCAATAAAACATATTTAAACATATACATATATACAACCAGAGAAGGAAACAGACATTGGTTCACATTTATATTTGTGATTAATTATTTAATTATTTATATTACTTATACGCATACATTATCATTATTAATTCTGTAAGATATATGAATTAGGCTAATTGAGGACAGGTTTGTTGTAATTGCCATTCAGTTTATGCTATTTATTTTATACTATTATAAACACATATTTGTGTAGTAATACTTTTTTATTTATACACATATATTTTTATTTATACACATACATTTTTAACATTCTATTTTTACAGTACTATATGAATGGTGAAACCTCTTTGTCTGTTTCCTTCTCTGGTTGTATATATGTATATGTATAAATATGTTTTATTGAATTTTAATATTATTATTATTACTATTACAATTTTTACAGGTTGAGTGAATACCTTAGGTGTAGTGAGGGAATACATGTTACGAGAATCAGATATATTTGTTTACATTAGTTGATAAATTGTTTTATATATAAACACTGTGATATATACTTACATTAGGTATATATGTTTTTAAATTCCTGATGGTTAGCTAATTGTACAACCTATCAAAGACGACTTTGGTTACTCGTTTTTTATTTAAATGCAGTATGTTCCAATTAGTATTTGTACTCTGAAGATGCCCTTATGTTATGTAGGTTGAAAGCGCTAAGTACTACTATTACACGTGTATTAATTTATTTTATTTTTGTTTGTGGTGAATTAAATCTTTTCCGAGTGACATCCGTGAGCTTTATTTTGTTTTAATAGTTTGCTCAGTCACGTTGGTTTACGAGTTCCCATGATTCTCAGATCTGGCATATATGTGACCTATACCAGCATTTTGTGCAGGGTGACTTTCCACAGGTTCATCTTGCACATACTGTCGTCACCCACAGAGACCATGACAGCATGAACTTATGTAGTAGACCACTCATAGTGGTGTCTACTGTTGTATGTTACAGGTGATGCTGGCTAAGAATTACAGCCATGACTGCTGACTCTCATCTGCATTCTCCACACCATGGTGGAGATCATATACTACACAACACAAATTCAGACAGACACATTCATAGGTACACACACTGTCAAAGTTGGGGAATCCATCTCTACCAGTAGACCAGTTACCAGTGGGGTACCACAAAGATCTGTGTTGGGCCCTCTACTGTTTCAAATCTATTTTTCTGAAGTCCAGGCGAAGGTAGATGGCCTGTGGCTTACCATGTTTGCAAATGACTGTAAACTGGGCACAATCATAGAGTCCCCCAATGACATTAACGCATTACAAAAAGGGCTGATGCACACAAAGAATTGCTGCCAAACTCAGAGACTAAAACTTAAAGCAAAAAAAAAAATTGGATTATCCCCTTTGGCAAAGTAGCAGCCCCTGCTAATTATGATATAGACAGGTCTCCTCTAAGTTCAAACTCAGTGGTGTGAGACTTGGGAACACAGGTTGACAGCCATCTAAACTTCGATCACCATGTTCCCGTAATGGTAAGAAAAGCATTCTACATTGCGCATCTCAAAAATAAGGGCATTGCATCCAAGACCAGGGAGGTTACAGTCCACTATACGTGACCCTTGTCAGACCAATAATTGAATACAATGCTCCCTTCTGTATGTAGACACCTGCAGCAACTGTACAGACCATAGATGTTTCTTACCAACAGAATCCAAGGCCTCCAAAACATGACAAACATGGAAAGACTGAAAGCACTGTCACTGTATTGTGTGTATCATACATGTTGCTGACAAACTGTGCCTAACCTACACAGCAGTCTCAGATCCTGCCCCAATGGAATTGCTGCACATCCGCAAATCAAATGGGACAAGAATAACTTACTCCAGTGATCTCAACCTAGCCTGTGACATTAACAGAACACGGTGGAGAGACACATACATCTCCCAGTGATTACTGCTCCTTTGGAAAAACCTCCCACTGTATGTGGAGCAGACCTCCTCCATGACTCTATTCAGACACAACATTGACAACTGGATGGGTGACTGTAAATTCATCTTGGCAGTGGCACCTATATCGCTCAAGGACAGGGTGCAGTCAGTGCTGATCACAAAATCACTCTGCTACAACTGTCTAAATATATGGTCAATAAGGGTACACTTTTTTTACATGGCCAGGCCTGTAAAGACCCAAAGTTCATCAGCATAGTAACCTCCTATGAAACTATGTTAATTTCCCTTGTAGGACATTTTCAGCCTAGTTAACTTCCCTTTCTGTGCTTGAAATAACCTTTTACATTTAGTTATAGCTTGGTCTTACCTGTCCCATACAGAATAACTGGGATCATAATATCAATAACTAGAAGGGACCAATGCATTGGGCATACCATTTAGAAGCAATCTCTATCTATTAGTAGCAAAGGGGGCAGTCCTGAGGTAAATTTTCTGTTTCCCATCCATAGATCTAAGTTGCGTTTGAATATGAACAGGGATGAACTTTATTCTATGTGGATGGGGAGTCTGTTCCAGAGCAGTGTTATCTTCTATGAGATGTACCTGCCCTTCTAAACCATTACCTTGATGTTGCACACAGGTTGAGATCCCTAGATACAGGGTTTCTAATGCCATTTGATTTGCTGATGTGCAGTAAATCTATCAGTAATGGGCTGGAGGACACCTTGCATGCAAGACACGGGTCACCCATTAGCAGTCTAGTAAGAGAGCTTTGAGTCAGTCAATGTAGGACATGCTGTTTAAGCCTTGGATCCTTTTAGTAAAGTATCTCTGTGGAAGTCCCAGTTGTTGCATGTGTCTGGACAGATACATGCCTAAGGGAGGAATTATATTCAATGATTGGCCTAAGGAGGGTTGAGTAAAGGTAGAGAATGACACCCCTAGATCTAGACACAATCCCTTTTATTAGCAGTGCAATACAGAAGGACTTTCTTACAACAATAAAACATGTTGGTCAAAAGCAAGGTCAGTGTCCCCACAAGTTCCCAAATCCCAAACAACTGGGTCAACCCTTACGGAAGTACTGTAAATGTGACAGTTCCCTGGGGCAGATGACTTCCCAAAGGAAAAAAATTTCGAACACATGAACTGAGTGCAGTAGGTGCACTTCTGCTGCTTAGATACATCTTCTGGTGCACTGCAACAGGACCCAGAAATTTGCAACACGTTATCTGTAGTCTGGGCCAATCTACAACAACATGGTGCTATGAAAGCTGTTACAGCAGGGGAAGACCACAGCACTGCAAGGCAAACCTGCAGTAGCAGCAGACAAGATACCAAGTGAGAAATTGGAGGAGGACCCAGCTGAAGTGGGCCCTCGTATAAGGCACAGATGGGTGCAATACACTATGACAATGGCAAAGAAGTGGCATCTTTTACATAAATATGGGCCATGGCAAGGCAAACAAGGTGCACAGACTGGCTACACAGTACATCAGACAGTACAGTTGTTTACACTTATCATAAATGTAGATGTTCGAGTATCTTCACTGTTGCAGTCATCACATTTGGATTACCCTGCCAGGGTAGCCTGCGGCCGGCCTGAATACCACAGATCTAGTATTTCTGCATCGGTAGCTGTCGCTTGAAGACTGATGTCAGGTAGTCAGTGGTATCAAGGAAGGCAGCTGACGTCATTACATCAGTTTTTCTTGTCCCATATGTCAGGTGCCCCCCAATGTGAAGCAATTAAATATAAAGGTAAAAAGATACATCTCCAACTAAAAAGCAAATACACCAAAAAGCTTTTAAGCATAGTAAAGGAAAGTAGAGGTATAGCCAAAAGAAGTTAGGGGGGCTGGAGGGAGGGAAACCAGGACTGCAACAGTGAATACACTCGGACATCTACATTTATGGGAAGTGTACACAACTGTACTATGTTCTTCGTGTTTCACTGTTGCAGTCATTACATCTTGAATTTTGGAATCTTCCAAAAGGGTGGTCAGAGTAGACAGGTCCAGGATAGGATGCCATGAATTGTCTTTTCTGGGTACCAGGAAAAGTCTCGAGTAGAAACCTTGTCCCTTTTCCTGTTCTGGTACCAACTGAATAGCCCCCATGCTTAAGAGAGAAAGTACTTGTTTTTGGACCTCTGCCCACTGATTTGGGGGTAGGTACGGCCACCCGGTTGGTGTTGGCAACGTGTGGAAGTGAAATCTGTATCCATGGGACACTATTTAAAACCCATTTGTCCTGGGTAATGAGTTCCCAGTTCTTTGCATGAAGAGCAATCCTTCCCCCCCAAAGGGACAGTCAGTTGAAAAGTGCTTGGAAATTTTAAAAGGAAGTCATTGAGACAGTTTACCATAGGGTGAGTCTTATTACTCCCAGATTTGGAAGTGGAGGCCCCCCACTGCTTAGTCCTGTGTGTCCCCTGGGAGTGAAACCTGGGGTTTCTGCTGTGTCTGGGTTTGGCTTGAGAAGACCTGTAAGGGGATGGAAAGGACCATTTCTTAGAGGGCCAGTGCCTACTAAATCTAGGAGGCTGAACTTGTAAGAAATCTTTAACAGTTTGCATAGATTTCACTTTATCTTCCATCTTTTTAAGAACTTCCTCAGCCTTGTTGCCAAACAGGCAGTCCTGATTTAAAGGAGCATCAAACAATTTAGCTTTAACATGATCAGGCAAAGATTGCTCCTTAAGCCAAGCATGCCTTCTGAGCACAGACCCAGTAACAGCAGCCCTGCAAGAGGCCTCTAATGAATCAAATCCACATTGCAAAGTATGTTTTCCAACCTGTTCAGCAGAATGCATTAAATTCTATAATTCTTTATTTTCCACACAGTCAGGAATCAACATCATTTTCTGTTTAACCAATCCAATAACATGTTGCTGATACAACTGGCAGTTTAAAGCCCTAATGGCCAAGGTTGCAGAAGTGTAAACCTTCTTACCCCATCTATCCAGCACCCTGGAGTCTCTATCAGAAGGGGTAGGATTTTTAGCTGTAGAAGCCTTAATGCCCTTGGGCCCCTGTGGAATAGTCTCTGGATCCACAACAGGATTTTTAAAAAGGAACTTGTGTGACTCAGGGACCCTGTAATATCCGTCAGGTTTTCTGGGAGTAGGAGGCAAAGAATCAGGGGTTAAACTAGATTCCGAGAAAGTATCATCAACAATGTCTAGTACAGGAGGAATAGCTAAAGGCCTATGCTGAGGTAGGAGTAAGTAATCCCTAAGCCTCTTTTTTGAATCAGAAAAATCCTGGCTTTCCCAGTGGAAATGCCCCCTTAGAGTATGGAAGGTTTCACCAAAAGAAAAAGCCTCTCGAGGGGAAGCAGAGGGAATAGAGTCTTCTGCATCAGAATCCTCATAAGTAGATAAGGGTAAATCCAGATCATCAGAAGAATCAGAAAAAAACAGAATCCTGATCAGACGATTCATAAACAACTTCAGTCCTAGGTCTCTTAGGGTGGGGGGTGGGGGTTGGATACCCCTGATTAGAGTTATTAGATCTTCAGCCATTCTTATCATATGTTTTTTAGGCAGAGAGGCCTGAGCATGTGGCCTAGGTGTCGGGTTTTTAGGCATGGTTCGAGATTTAGGCCTAAATGGAGGAGGCGTCAGTTTAATACGCATGTTTGTTGGCCTGAATACACCCTCAGAAGCAGGTGCCTGCACAGCGGCTCCGGACCCATCCAAGGTAGAGACATCCGCGAGTTCCATAGTTGAAGCATCTCGCGGCATACCGGACTCTGAATGGGTCTCAGTAGAGGCCTGCGAATCAGAAGTAGTGGGTATCAGGGGCTGCGAAAGCGCCTGAGTACCGGTGAACTGGCAGCTGGCTTAGGAGAAGCGTCATCGGCAGTTTTGGACCTCGGTGGCCTGTCTCTGACTTTATCTTTGCGATTTTTCGGAATCCCGGTAGTCGGATGGCTAACTGACGACATTACTGGATAATTAAATGGAGAACCGAAATATTTACAGGCGAAAATATACCAACAACGGATAGTGCACTGATTAAATAAAGCACAAAACCGACAAAAAGGTATGTCGTGGTCAGGGCCTATCCAAGGAATACAGTACGAATGAAAATCTTTATGAGGTATTTGTTTTCCACAAGTAATGCAATTATTAACTTTTACTGACATCGGTAAGGAGCAAGAAAAAGTTTCCCCAATGGGGTACTTAGCTTTAGTTGAAGATTTCGGTTCTGAAACACGAAAACGAAAACTTCAGGAGTCGGCCGACCGGCACTTGCGAACTGCTTCTGCTTCAGGCACTGCATGGCAAGAAAGACTGATGTAATGGCATCGGCTGCATGTTTTATACCCCTGACGACCTGACGTCACGAAGAAGGGACAGCAACCAACGCAGGACCCAAGACTTTGTTAATCAGGCCGACTGAGGACTACCTGCAAGCAAATAACCCAAATGTAATGACTGCAACAGTGAAACACGAAGAACATAAATAAGGAAGAAAGGTAACAAAAAGAGAAAGGGGGATGGAGGGAGGGAAACCAGGACTGCAACAGTGAAGGCACTCTAACATCTACATTTACAGCAAGTGTACACAACTGTACAATGTTCTTCGTATTTCACTGCTGCAGTCATCACATTTGGGTACATTCCCAAAGCTGAGGAAATGGGAGGAGGCAGTCAAGGAAGCTAGGGGCTGGCTAGCATGCCTTGCAAGACTGCAGAAGCAAACCCTGCCCTGGATTTGGAGAAGAGAGGCAGGTGGTAATGCTTGGTAAAAGTGTGAACCGATGTCCAGGTGGCAGCTTCCAGGATGTCCCTTGTGGGGACTCCTCTGAGGAATGCTGCAAAGGTGGAGGCTGCTCTGGTGGAATGTGTCCTGACCTCCATGGGGAGAGGCTTGCCATGCTGTTTGTGGATGCAGTGTGCTATCCATTTGGAAATGGTTTGCTTGGAGATGGCTTTGCCTTTTGTCCCTGGAGCAAAGACAACCAACAAATGATAAGACTTTCTGAAGGATTTAGTCTTGTCCAGATAGAATCTGAGCTGTATGTGCACATCTAGAGAGTGAAGAATCCTTTCTCTCTTGTTCTGGGGATGAGGAAAGAAGGTGGGCAAAATGGATGGATTGGTTGAGAGCCACACTGGACACCACCTTGAGCATGAAGGATGGATCACTTCTGAGGGATATCCTGTCTGCATGGAAGATGATGAAGGGTTCCACATCCATAAGTGCTTGCAGCTCAGAGACTCTTCTGGCTGAAGTGATGGTCAGGAGGAAGACTGTCTTCCAGGAAAGAAATTTTAGCTCTGCAGAAGAACGTGATTCGAAAGGAGGCAGGGTGAGCTTTTCCAAGACAAAGTTAAGGTCCCAAGCTGGTGTTGGTGCCCTTCTGGGGGGCCTCAAGTTGCTAGCCCCTCTGAGGAACTGTTTAATCAGAGGGTGTGAAAAAAAAGCTGCTCAGTGGGAAAATGAGCTGAAACAGCAGAGACATGAATTTATATAGAGGAGAAAGAGAGACCACTGTGTAGTAGGTCTGCTAAGTAATCCAGGATAAGAGGGAGAGAGGGCTGTGCCATATTGGCCCCCTTAGCCTGGATCCAGGTGCAGAACCTTTTCCATTTATCTGCATAAGACTTTCTGGTGCTAGCGCGTCTGGTCTCTCGGATAACATCCAGAACCTGTTTATTGAGGATGGTAGATTGATCAGGTGTTAGGGTATAAGCCAAGCGACCAAACTGAGTGTCTGCAATTGGGGGTGCGTGAATTCCCCTTCCCTCTGGCTTAAAAGGTTTGGAATCTGAGGAAGATTCCATGGAGGCAGCAGGGACAGGCTGCACAGCAAGGGGTACCAGTGCTGTCTGGACCAGTCTGGAGCTATGAGAATGGTCCTTGGTTTTTCCTCCCTTATTTTGAGCAGTACCCTGGGAATGAGAGGTAGGGGAGGAAAGGCATAGACCGAGAGGTTTACCCAGGGGAAGGACAGGGCATCCACTTTCCAAGCCATGCAGTGATGCTCCCTGGTGCAGAATTTGCTGAGCTGATGGTTGATGTGGGAGGCAAAGAGGTCGACCTCCGGGGTTCCCCATTTCTGAGTTATTAGGAAAAAGGTCTTTCTGTTGAGCTGCCACTCATATGGGTCCAAAAGCTTTCTGCTTAATTGGTCTGCCAGAGAGTTGAGAGAGCCTGGTAGGCATTGTGCTAACAGGTGTAGTTGCATGGAAGAGGCTGCGAGCCAAAGGGTCATGGCCAGCCTGCACAGCGGGTAGGAGCGAGTAGCTCCCTGCTTGTTGATGTACCACATCACAGTGGTGTTGTCTGTTTTCATCAGGAGAACCCCTGGAGAGAGAAGGGGTTTAAAAGCTATCAAACCCTGCTGCACAGCCATCATCTATTTCTGACTGATGTGCAGGGAGAGTTGCTGTGGGTTCCATTGGCCCTGTATCCACCTGCCGTCCAAGTGTGCACCCCAAGCATAGTCTGACATGTCCGCAGTGAGGGTCTGGGTGGCAAGGTGTGGGGAGAAGGCCAGTCCCTTGTTGTGGGAGTAGGCTGTTGCCCACCAAAGAAATTCCTTCCTCAGGCAAGGAACAATAGGTAGAAGAGTTTCCAGATCTTGATAGTGTTGACACTAAAGGCTCTTTAGTTACCAGTGAAGTTTCCTCATATGCAGCCTGGCATATGGAATGAGGAGTATCCAAGATGCCATGAACCTCAGGGCTTGCAGGATTTTTTGTTTCTCTGGGGTAAGGCATGCCATCTGGGAAGTGTCCAGACTTGCTCCCAGGAAGATTATCCTTTTGGTGGGTACCTGTTTGGATTTCTTTTCATTGATTGTGTACTCTAGGGAGGTTAGCAGGTCCTTTACAAAGGCCAGGTCTTTGAGCAGCTTTTCCTGGCTGTCTGCCTGAATAAGGCAGTCGTCTAAGTAGGGGTAAATTTGAATATTTCTTTGTCTGCAAAAGGCAATGGCCGGAGCCAGGCATTTTGTGAAAAATCTGGGAGCAGCAGATAAGCCAAAGGGAAGCACAGAGAACTGAAAGTGTTGAGATCCTGCCCTGAAGCGGAGATATTTTTTGCAGGACTTTGACGGGAATGTGGAGGTAGACCTCTTTTAGGTCCAGGGTGGCTAGCCAAGCGTCTTTGGAGAGCATGGGTAGCAGCTGCCGGAAGGTGAGCATTTTGAATTTTGGGATCACCAGGAAGGTGTTTAGAATGCTTAGATCGAGGATGGGGCACGAGGGGCGCCAGGTGCCCTCTTTTCCGGGCACCAGAAAAAGTCGAGTAGAAGCCTTGGCCTATCTGCTCTTCAGGAATGTGCTCTACTGCCCCCACGGAGAGCAGGGAATGGATTTGCTTTTGAGCCTCTGCCCACTGATTTGGTGGTAGACCTGGGAACCCTTTTGGGGTTGGAAGGGTGTGGAAGGAGAATTTGTACACCTGAGACACGATGCTCAGAACCCACTGGTCCTTGGTAATGGTGGCCCAGGTGCTTGAGTGAAAGGAGAATTTTCCTCCTGGGGGTATGTGAAGGTGGGCAGAAGTGAAGTAGGGAGGGGGAAAGTCATTGTGAGTTCTTACCATAAGAGGGTGGCTTAGAACTCCCTGATTTTGAACTGGAGGTAGTCCACTGCTTAGATCTCTGCAACCCCCTGGGACTGCTGTCTGGGGGTCTGTTTTTACAGGGCCTAGGCTGGCTCTGTTTACTCGGAGCAGGAAGGGACCAGTGCTTGGAGGGAAAATGACTGCCGACCATAGGGGGCTAGACCTGTTGGAAATCTTTAACCATCTGCATAGATTTTGCTTTTTCTTCCATCTTTTTTAAGACCTCTTCTGCTTTAGTACCAAATAAGTTACCTTTGTGCAAGGGTGCATCCAACAATTTAGATTTGACATGCTCTGGTAGGGGATGCTCCTTAAGTCATGCATGTCTTCTAATGACAGATCCAGTGACTGTTGCCCTGCAAGAAGCTTCTAGGGCGTCAAAACCAGAGTGCAAAGTGTGTTTAGTTACTTGACCAGCAAAATGGATTAAGTCCTGTAACTCTTTAGATTCTGCCCATGCAGGAAAGGAGGACATTTTTTTTGTTTAAGGAGTTCCAAGGTATGTTGCTGATATTTAAGCATATGGAACTGACAATTTAGTGCCCTGATGGCAAGAATAGCCGAGGTGTATACTTTTTACCCCATCTGTCCAGTGCTCGGGAATCCCTGGCTGAGGGGGTGGGATTCTTAGCTGAGGTTGCTTTAATCCCTTTTGGCTGAGGGGGTGGGATTCTTAGCTGAGGTTGTTTTAATCCCTTTTGGCCCTTGACAAATGACCTCAGGGTCAGCTGTTGGATTTTTAAAAAGATATCTGTGTGAATCAGGGACTCTGTAGTACCTGTCTGGTTTTCTGGAAGCAGGACGGAGGGCATCTGGAGTCAAGCTGGATTCAAGGAAGACATCATCCACCACATCTAGGACTGGGGGGGATGGCTAAGGTTCTGTGTGGTGGAAGGTCCAGGAACTGTCAGAGTTGCTTTTTAGACTTTGGGTAGTCTTGACTCTCCCACTGGAAATGCTCCCTTAAGGTATGCAACGTTTCTCCAAAGGAAAAATCCTCTGGGGGGAGAGGCTGAAGGAATGGATTCCTCTGCATCAGAATCCTCATATGTGAAGAGGGGCTGCATGTCTTCAGAGTCAGATGCATCACATTCATCTGTCTCTTGTTCAAACAAAACTACTGGAGACAGATTTCTTTTTCTTTTTTAGGGAGTGACTTGGCTTCCCCTAAATCAGCATGATAAGGTCCTTCTGCCATTTTAAGCATTTGAGAATGAGGCAAGGTAGCAGGCGCCTGAGAATGGGTAGTCGTTTTTTTGGGTGTGGTTTGACCCCTGGGCCTAAGGAACTTGGTTGTTTTTGAAAGAACGGTAGCTGTGAAAGAAGGCATCTGTTTATGTTGGGATTCGGTGTTGCGAAGGACTTCCTCGGAAGCCAGTGCCTGCACAGCGGCTCTGGACCCATCCAAGGTAGAGACGACCACAGGATCCTTAGACGAAGAAGAATTCTGCGGCATACCGGACTCCAAAAGGGTCTCGGTAGCGGCCTGCAAATTAACTGAAGCAGGCATCAGGGGCTGCGAAAGCTCCTCACTGAGTTCTGGATGACGGAC
Source organism: Protopterus annectens (assembly GCF_019279795.1). NCBI lineage: Eukaryota > Metazoa > Chordata > Ceratodontiformes > Protopteridae > Protopterus > Protopterus annectens. The sequence goes on from NC_056737.1 coordinate 1,136,774,199, forward strand.
GACCAGCTTAACGGAAGCGTTGTCAGAAGGTTTGATCCTGTGCGGTTTGTCTCTGTCTTTATCTTTATGTTTTTTCAGAAGATCTGCTGTCGGATGGCTTACCAAAGCCATATCAGAATTCGAGGACTGTAAACGAAAATATCTGGCTACAATAAGGGCCCGACAACGAATAGTTCTGGCGTTAAACAAAGAAAGTACAGTTTTGTACCTACCATAAATGTAGATGTCCGAACAGGATAGCATCTGCAGTCCTAACAAATGGGTTGTCCTGTCGTCAGGCAGCCCTTCGGTCGGCCGGATTCCAAAGTCTGGGTCTGGCCTCGGCTGGTGTCGCACTTCACCCGACGTCATCTCTGCTGGTCTTCGGGTATAAAGGCATCAGCCGACGCCATTTTCCTCAGTGTTTCTTGCCCCAGATGCCAGTTGCCCTCTTGGAAGGCTAAATTTTGGGTAAATGCCAATGTTTCCAAAAAGGTAGAAGGCAAACACAAAAATAAGCATGTATGTACATATATACAAACAAATACACCATAAGAGATCCCCCAGCTAGCTATTAGGAGGGTAAATACCTAGGAGTACCACAGAGGGAAGGAGGGTGGGTAATCCTGACTGCAGATGCTATCCTGTTCGGACATCTACATTTATGGTAGGTACAAAACTGTACTATGTCCTTCAAGGATGCATCTGCAGTCCTAACAAATGGGTAGAATACCATAGCCAAACTAGGGGAGGAGGAAGAAGAATTATGGTGTAGTTAGGATCCCTTGCAAAACAGCAGTGGCAAACCCTGCTCGGGATCTAAAGTATAGAGGCAAGTTATAATGCTTGGCAAATGTATGCACGGAGGTCCAAGTAGCCGCCTCAATAATGTCCTTGGTAGCCACTCCTCGTAAGAAAGCTGTGGTAGTGGCTGTAGCCCTTGTAGAATGAGGCCTTATGTTCTGTGGAATTTGCTTTCCATGGTAGGAGTAACAGAATCTTATGCAATTTCCTATCCACTTGGAGATTGTCTGTTTGGAAATTGCTTTTCCTTCCCTTCCTGTTGCATAAGCTACTAGAAGCTGGTCAGTTTTTCTATTGCCCTTGGTTCTGTCCAGGTAGTAGCGCAACTGTCTATGTACATCCAAGGTATGCAGCAGTCTTTCCCCTGTTCTGTGGATTGGGAAAGAAGGTAGGTAGGTGGATTGCCTGGTTTAGAGACACTCTGGATACCACCTTAGGCATAAATGTAGGATTAGTTCTCATGGACACTCTATCTTGATGGAAGATTAGGAAGGGTTGTACTGCCATTAAGGCCTGTAGTTCGAAACCCTTCTTGCTGAAGTAATTGCCAGTAGGAAAGCAGTTTTCCAGGATAGGTGTTGAAGATCTGCTGTTGCTGCTGGTTCGAATGGAGGAGTGTCAATTTTTCTAGCACAAAGTTCAAGTCCCATGCTGGTAATGGTGGTTTCCTAGGAGGTTTTACATTCTTGATTCCTCTGAGGAACTGCCTGAGTAGAGGATGTGAGAAGACAGGGGGATCGAAGCTGTATTCTGCAGAAATAGCTGATGCATGTATCTTGATGGAGGAATAGGACAGGCCTGTATGGAGAAGCTCTGCCAAATACTCCAGGATGTTGGCAATATCTATCTTTGACACATCTTCTCCTCTTTCAGTACTCCAAATGACAAACCTTTTCCATTTTCCTACATAGTTCCTTCTTGTTGAAGGTCTGCGGGCCTCAAGGATAATGTCTTTAACCCTTTGGGATAAATCTGGGTTAGTTGCTCTTATGTAATGTTCCAGGCAGTCAGTTGCAGAGTTTTCAGGTTTGGATGCATGATGTTGTAGTCGCTCTGAGTTAACATCAAAGGAATCAGGGGTAGTGTCCACGTTCCCCCTCGAGACATGCACCTCAGCAATGGATACCAATGTTGTCTTGGCCAATGTGGAGCTATCAGAATTATCCTTGGGCGTTCCTCTTTGATTTTCAGTAGTACCTTGTGCATCAAAGGAAGAGGTGGAAATGCATATGCTGTCAGGCCTTTCCAACTGAAGGATAGAGAGTCCACCTTCCAAGCAAGTGGGTGGTATGTCCTTGTGCAGAATTTCTTGAGCTGGTGATTGAGTGGGGATGCGAATAGGTCTATTTGTGGCATTCCCCATTTCTTTGTGATGGCCTTGAAGATATCCGGGTGTAGCATCCATTCGTGAGCATCCGAGGTAGTTCTGCTTAACATGTCTGCTAGGATGTTTTCTTTTCCCGGTACAAATATTGCCTGTAACTGAATGTTGTAGCTCAGAGCCATATTCCATAGGTCCAGAGCCATTCGGCATAGGGGGTATGAATGAGTGCCTCCCTGTTTGTTGATGTACCACATGACTGTGGTGTTGTCTGTCCTTATCATTAATTGGCCTTCTTTGAGGAATGGTCTGAAATTCTGGATTGCTAGTTTTACTGACAGCATTTCTTTTTGATTTATGTGCAGGTGCAGCTGATCTGGAGTCCATAATCCTTGAATGCACTTGTCCAGCATGTGGGCCCCCCAACCTAGGTCTGAGGCGTCCGTTGTGATGGTTTGGCTTGCTTGAATGTTGTGGAAGGCCAAACCTGGGTTTGACTGGCATGCTTGAGCCCACCATAGGAACTCTTGTTTCAGGCATGGGATTAGTGGTATTTCGGTTTCTAAGCTGTGCCTGTGTTGAGACCATAAATTCTTTAGGTACCACTGTAGCTTTCTCATATGCAGTCTGGCATGGGGGACCAGGATTATGCATGATGCCATGAAGCCCAAGGCCTTCAGTACTTTCCTTACTGTTAGTTTGTTCTGCTTTGTTAATGCCAAGAAGTAAAGAGGGAGTTGTCCTTGTTTTTCTGCAGTTAGGAATGCCATCTGTTTTACTGTGTCCAATTCTGCACCCAAGAATGTTCTTGTTTGGGATGGTATCAGTCTTGACTTTTTAAATTGACTGTGTATCCCAGGGCTTGTAGTAAGCAAATGACTCTTTGTAAGTCTTGTGTCAGCTTGCTTTTGTTGTCCGCTTGTATCAGGCAGTCGTCCAGGTATGGATAAATTTGGATTCCCTGTAGCCTGCAATGAGCGATTACTGATGCCAGGCATTTCGTGAATACTCTGCGGGCAGTAGATAAGCCAAAGGGCAATGCTGAGAATTGATAATGCTCTGATCCTGCAAGAAATCTGAGGTATCTTCTGCAATTTGGTCGTATGGGGACGTGCAGGTATGCCTCCTTGAGATCTAGAGTTACCAGCCAACACTCCTTGCCCAGCATGGGAAGAAGTTGCTGTAGGGTCAGCATTTTGAATTTTGGAACAATGATGAATGTGTTTAAAGCGGACAGGTCGAGAATAGGTCTCCAACTTTTCTCTTTTCTTGGTACTAGGAAGAGTCTGGAGTAAAATCCTTTGCCCTGTTCTGTAGGTGGTACCCTTTCCACAGCTCTCATCTTTATTAATTGAGCTATCTGTTTTAGAGCTTCTGTTTTTTGATTTGGTGGTAGGTTTGGCATTCCTCTTTTTACTGGTAAGGTGTGGAAATGAAACCTGTAGCCTTGGTCTATAGTTTGCAAAATCCACTTGTCTCTTGTGATATAGTGCCAATTTTTTGAAAATAAGGCTAACTTTCCGCCTAAGGGTGCTGCTATTTGTTCCCTGGTAGGCGGTGTCAGAGCCAAGTCACTGTGATTGTCCTGTTGCAGTGGCAGTGGTTGTGTCTGTGCCTCGTTGGTTATTGCCTTGCCACTGGCGTCCTCTGTAGGCACCTCCTCTGGATTGATTTCTGCCTCTGGAACGTCTATTCCTGCCTCTCTGAGATTTAGAGGAGTCTGGAAAGGACCAATTTTGGAAGGCCAGTTCCTGCTAAACCTTGGGGGCTGAACCTGTAAGAAATCTTTAACTGTTTGTACAGATTTTGCCTTCTCTTCCATTTTCTTCATTACTTGTTGGGCAGGAGAACCAAATAGACTGACCTTATCCATAGGAGCATCTAATAGCTTTGCTTTAACATGATCCGGCAAGACCTGTTCTTTCAACCATGCATGCCTTCTTATAACTGTGCCAGTCATGGCTGATCTAAATGAAGCCTCCAGTGCATCATAGCCACATTTTAAAGAATGGTTACTAACCTGCTGAATGTTATTCACCATTTCTAAAACATATTTCTTATCTAAGGAATCATCAGAGGACAGTTTCTTAGTTAACTGATCAAGCAAAAAACTCTTGGTATTGGATCATATGAAACTGACAGTTCAAAGCTCTAGCTGAGAGAGTAGCAGAGGTGTATACTTTTTTACCCCATCTCTCTAAGGACCTGGATTCCCTTTCAGAAGGGAGAGGGTTTTTCGCTGAGGTCGAAGCTACTGCCTTAGGCCCCTGGGAGATAGTCTCAGGATCTGCAAGGGGAGCCTTGTATAAGTGGTGATGAGTGTCCGGTACCCTGTAAAACCTATCGGGCTTGGCAGGGGCTGGAGGTAAAGTATCAGGAGCAGTGCAAACATCATTAAATGCATCATCCACAACAGGAAGAACTGGAGGTATAGCTAAGGGCCTATGTTGCGGTAAGTGTAGAAAGGTCCTAAGCCTTTTTCTTGAATCTGAGAAAACTTGTCCCTGCCATTGGAATTGCTCTCTCATGGCATGTAAGGTTTCCCCAAAGGAAAATTCCTCTGGTGGAGAGGCAGAAGGTATAGATTCTTCAGCATCGGAATCTTCATAAGTAGAAAAAGGAGCCTCTGGATGGTCTGTATTGTCTGAATCATCAGAAGAGTCATCTGAGGACACTGGCTCAGGGGGCTCTGCTCTAGGTCTCTTTTCTGGAGGTTGAGAGGCCCTGTCTGGGTGAGATTGGGATCCCCTTATTAAAGAGATGAGATCCTCTGCCATAGTAAGCATTTGAGAACTGGAACTGGGCCTGTGAGAGGGGGGCTTAACAGGCACAGACTTAGCAGTTTTGGCTGCTTTAGCCCTGGCAAAGGCCTTAATAGGCATGGCTGCAGGAGGCCTAGCAGCACCACGTGCTGGGGTAGAGACATCCAAAGGGATGGTGTCCAATAATTCTAGAGGAACCACATTAGTAGGCAAAACTTCAGAGGCCGATTCAACTAGGGTAGCAGGAGCCTCGGTAGTAGTCATGGATTCGGCTGAAGATTGACCCGTTTGCTCGGTTTCGGCCAAAACCGAGACACTCGCGGTTTGCTTAACCGTGGTTTCGGCCGAAACCACGGACCGCGAGTGTCGGTCTTTTTCTTTGCGTTTCTTAATAATTTGAGAAGTCGGAGGATCCGACGGCATAATGTACGCAAAATCTGAGCCGAAAAACTGTTCAGCAAACTCCGACCGACGCCTAAGCGTTCGTCGGTTGAAAGAAGCACAGGCTAAACAGGCTGCTACGTCGTGGTCTGGGCCTAAACAAGGTAAGCAGTAAGAGTGGAAATCTTTATGAGGTATTTGTTTCCCACAAGTTAAACAGTTATTCACTTTTTCTGACATCGGCTGAGGCAAGAAAGAGTCCCCAACGGGGTACTTAGCTTTTTAGAAGTCTTCGAAGTAGTATTCGGTAGTAGTAACCTCTGGATCTGACCGACCGGCACTTGCGAACAGCTTCTGCTTCGGGCACCACGCGGCAAGAAAGACTGAGGAAAATGGCGTCGGCTGATGCCTTTATACCCGAAGACCAGCAGAGATGATGTCGGGTGAAGTGCGACACCAGCCGAGGCCAGACCCAGACTTTGGAATCCGGCCGGCCTTAGGGCTGCCTGACGACAGGACAACCCATTTGTTAGGACTGCAGATGCATCCTTGAAGGACATCTGAAGGGACAACGAGGGACATCATGGTCTGGGCCTAGAGAAGTAACGCAGTAAGAGTGGAAGTCTTGGTGTGGTATTTGCTTTCCACAGACGAAACAATTAACTTTTTCTGACATATGTTAGTGCACGAAAAAAGGATTCCCAAGGGGGTATCTTAGCTTTTGAAGACTTCAACTTCAATTCGGAAACGAAACTCAGGTAGCGGCTGACCAGCACTCGTGCAAACTGCTTCTGCTTTGGGCTCCACGGCAAGAAAGACTGGTGTAATGGCGTCGGCTGCCTTCCTTTATACCACTGACGACCTGACATCAGCCCTCAAGCGACAGCAACCAACGCAGAAATACTAAGTCTCTGGTATTCAGGCCGGCTGAGGGCTACCCTGGCAGGGATAACCCAAATGTGATGACTGCAACAGTGAAACATGAAGAACATCTAGCCATACCCACATAAGCCAGAAGGGTGGGCAGTGCAAAGTCATCACTTGCACAGATGGGGAGGGGAGCAGTGACAAGGGACCGCAACTTTAGCCAAGCTGGAGAGGTCATAGGTGATGGCTTAAGTAATTAAGCGCATGGCTAGGAGGCCTGGGGCTGTCCAGGATCAGTGACAGGGTGGAACACCCATGGAGGGAATGATGTCTAGATGCACTGTGTGGACCAGCAGTGTCAGGACCGGAAGCACCTTGCTCAGGGGATGCCATAATATACTGGATGCATGTGTGAGAATGCCAGTGTGGGCCTGTTGTGGTGTCTTGACAAAGTGATAGCATTCATGCCCTGCAAATGGGAATGAGTAGGTTTCACTAGGCTATGCTGGAGCAAGCTAATGCTGAACTGTGGGATCCTGACTGGCTTGGGTTGGAAGAGCATCTGTCCTATCCATGACACTATCCACAGCCAGGAGAACAGGCAGCCATGGATAATCGTGACAGTGCACTCATCTCCAGAACAGGACGTGACATCTGTATAAGCCTGGTGCATGATCCACCAAGTGTGCAACCATCCCCTATCATGACCACACTGGCCAGTTCTGCTCAGCCAAATGGATCTGCCAGTGGATGGCAACACAGGCCACCACTGCCCCCCTCCAGGCATATCTGCTCCACATCCTTATATACTGTAACTCTATATGCACTGCAGAATGTCCTGCAGTCCCTGCAAAGGTTGCAGGTCTACATGTAAAAATCAGTATCATTGACACGGTCCAGTTAGTGACTGTCTGCATCACTGACCTGTGCATCCACTTACCTTTGTACAATGCCATGTGTGCACACAACAGAGGTAGTGAGGCCCCGTGATGCTGTCTGCAGCAATGCTGACTGTATACTGGGGTGAGGTTAACAGACAGGATTCATCTCTGCAAAAAACAGGTGATACCTGCAGTTCAACATGAATCTGTACAGTCGCCACAGCTGTGGACAATGTGAGTGTGCCCTCTACTGTTAGTGCCACTGTGTAATAAGACTGTGATTTTACTAGCTCATAAGCAGTAACACCAGCACAGAATGCTGGGGTTCTTGGATTTGAGTCCCAAATGAGAGCTAATGTTTTCCTTTGTGAGGCAGTTAATATGGTCTAGGGTTTGACTCTCTCAGCCTCCATTTGCCTATTGTACGACTTTAACCAAGTCACTTAAACAGTGCTTTCACACACAGTCTGAAAAAAGGTCCATGTGGATCAGTGTTCTACGATCATGCACCCAATTAACAAATGCAAATAAATTAATAAATAAAAATGGTGCCATCATCATCAGACTCCAGTAGCATGTTGAAATTAGACATGCTTACTCATTGTGCTGCATCCTCTTCCCAGTAAAACCAGGGAATGCATGCAGATAACATACCTGTGACAATTCTGGTGCATGTCTGTAATTCCCACCACCATTCTACAACCTGACTGCTACATGCCAGTACTACACATGGCCTATTGGCACCAATGTACCTTGCAGTACAGGTTGGCTCTGCTGCTGCCCTGATAACCCTGTTTGATAAAAATGCATATTTGTTTGGCTGAATAAATCATGAACTAATGCCACTAATCACCTGGGGTATCCCCTATAGGTACTCGGGCAGTTATCGCAAGCCCAAGCTCCTACAGCCAATCAACTACAAGGCATGAGCACTCTTGTCACTTTCTCCACAGAGGGATACCAGTCAGGAATTCCTCCATTTCTGTAAGACAGTGCTCAACCTGTCCCTGGCCATTTCCTGGGCCTTGGTCTTAGCATGCAGTAACATGTCAATGACTCTAACACATTTGTTACATCATTCTGTTATGGCCACCCACTGCGCTAATGCCATGCACCAGTCCCTTGCCACAATTGGTCCCACAAGGCCTATTCTGCTTTACTATTCTTCAGGGATATGCCTGTCACGTCTGTGCAGGGCATGTAACAGCACTCATTTCTCCTGTATGGTGAACTTCTCCAACCACTGTCACTCCTTTATTTTCATGCTGAACATATACACCTGTTGGTTACACATGTGGATCAATATGCATATACATGACAGTCCTTGCCAGCCCACTCTTGCCTCCAAAATGTCCCCAGCACCCACTTTGTGCAACAGGCCTGTTTGACAGTGTGGCAGCTGTGGGCATATCAGGTGTCCCTCTCACCTGTGAAGACAGCACTGTCTGGACCTGATGTACTGCAGGCTCACCTACCCTTGTAGCCTGACACACTGTCTGCACGCATATGGCAATGTAAACAGACACCTACATGTCAAAACTGTAACACAGCCTGCCAGTGTTCCCTGGGCTCTATCTAGATGCACTCCCACACACAAGTACTATGTCTGGATGACAGCACCCTCCCCACCAACAGGACTGTTGCCTGTCTTGCTTGCTTCTTATGTCATGTCATGTTAAGCCTCCCCACTCCCAACCTGTCAAACTGCAGTCATAGCTTGTGCTGTGTGCTGCTACATACACCAAACTGCTGTGTGACAGTGTATGGCTGCCCTGTCCCATAAAATGGTGACCTCAGTCTTGAGGTTCAGTTGCCAGTTATCTTGTCTGCTGTTACTTTTTTTATAGCAGTACACCACTGCTATCTACTTTAATAACTCTATACATTTGTCTGCTGCAAAGCACTTTCCCAAAAAAATGGCGCCCATATTTTAACATTAAATTATTACTCACAGGCTGCGTATCATGCTAATTAGGCAATTTAGTGCAACCACTCTGAACTGTGCCAATAATGCGATGCATTAGCACACCCATACAGTGCAATGGGGTCCTCTCCATATCACATACAGGCTGGGAGGATATGTATGTTGTGTGCGCCTGGAATGAATGGCCATGATATTTATGAACTGCAGTTCTCTAATGATTATGACTACCATGCTGCTCAGCTGCCTGTCATGCCCATGTACACGCTTTAACATCATACATGCTGTGTGTCTGTCTGTCCATCCATCCATTCACAACCCCTTTTTCCATCTTTGCACATAGGGTCAGGATTTCACTTCAACCGTAACAATCATCTAGAGCCAATGTTCACACCACCAGGTGGCTATCCCTGCCGCTGCTGTTCTTCCACACCACAAACTTTCATGCACAATCATACCCAAGAATAATTTAGTGTGTCCAATCCACTTACTGCACGTCTTTGAAGTGTGTGTGTGTGTGTGTGTGTGTGTGTGTGTATGCTTATAAAGCTTTACTACGCTATCATTCTTCACTGCACAACTGACCATGTGCACCACACTACTAATGGTTGGCACTGTGTTGCCCATGAATGCTCATCTGGTGGTCACAACATGCTCCACACACAGGCTATAATTGTAAGGTTCTGGACCAATTTTGGCAGGTTTCCCATTTAGTGCAGCACACCAGTGGCATGGCCATCACTGGGAACACCTGCTGGGGAACTACTAGGGCCCTTTACTTCTTATTTATCTTTGTTGACCAGGACAGTCTGACTGGGCAAGAAAAGCCCCTTTTCAGTGCAGGCCTGGGGAGAAAAGCTGCAAATGATGAGAACAAAAATAAGTAAAGTGGTTCTTGGCATGAACTTGTCAGGGCACAAGAGATACCAGCTCGAAAGAATAGTTATGTAAAATTTTACCATAACCATAGATGTCCTTTTCCATGTTACACTATTCATAACCTTTGGGCTACCCTCCGCCTAGTGACCCAAACATCTGGCCAGTATTTAGTCACTGTGAAGTACATGGGACATCTGATGACGGCCCGGTTGGACCACAGTCCCAGGATAGCTCCACAAGTCCTGAATCATCCAGCAAATTTTTTTTTGGGGGGGGTAGAAGGGCAGGACAGAATACTGCAAAATGGAAAAAAAACATATATGGTTATGGCAACATTTTACACAACTATTCTATGCCCTTCTATGCTCATATTGCAGTATTCATAACCTTTGGGTGAATGGCATAGCTCAAAGGGGAAAGGAGGAGGGTGATTTGGAGCAGTTTTCCAAGAATCTGTGCAGGACTGCCCTAGCAAAGCCTGCTCTAGATCTGGAGATATGGTCCAGTTTGTAGTGTTTGGTATGGTCCAGTTGGTAGTGTTTGGTGAAGGTATGGACAGATGTCCAGGTAGCTGCTTCTACAGAATAGAAGCAGTGTCCAGTCCACTGAAAAAGACTCTAGATGAGGCCATGGCTTTAGTAGAATGGGTTTTAATGTTACAGTCCAGGTGTTTGCCATGGTAGGCATAACAAAAGAAGATGGCCTTGAAAATCCAAGGAGAAATAGTCTGCTTTGTCACCACTTTCTCCAGAGCCCTGAGGTGAAAGAAGACAAACAGTTGCTCTGATTTCCTAAGGGATTTGGTCTTATCTAGGCAGAATCTAAGTTATATGCGAACATCAAGGGAATGCAGGACTCTCTCCCTGTCATTCTGGAGTTGTGGAAAAAAAGTGGGGAGGTGGATACATTGGTTCAGGGACAACTCATTGACCACCTTGGGCGTGAAGGACGGGTTAAGTCCATAGGGTTACTCTATCCCTGTGGAAGATTAAAAAGGGTGGGGTGACCATAAGGGCCTGGACTTCTGATACTCTCCTGGCCGATGTCAGGGCAACCAAAAGCACAGTTTTCCAAGTGCAGTATTTTAGAGAGGCTGTAGTTGCTGGTTCAACTGGAGCAACAGTGAGTTTCTCTAACACAACTCAGGTCCCAGGGTGGTGGAACTGGCCCTCCTGGGGGAGCCTGAGATTTAGTTCTCCCATCAGGAATAACTTCACTAAAAAATCTACTTTTCTTGGACCGGACTGTCATATTTAATTTTTTGCTGCTTTGCTGCTATTTTGAGTGTGTTGTTAAGTATAACTTCACTTGAAGTCTGGAAGCAAGTGGAGGGTCAAGAGGCAGACAGGCAGACAAGCAGAAATAGCAGCAAGGTGGGTCTTAACAGAAGAATATACCAAACCTGCCTGCAACAATTCACACAGATATGACACTATCTTTACTTACCTTTATTTAGAGACTTTAGTCATAGGCAACTCTATAATCAGGCACTTTACTTATCTTTATTTAGAGACATTAATCATAGGTGACTCTATAGTCAGGCACACTGATATCCCACTCACCATACTGAACAAGAAGAAAATTACAGTCAGCTGCCTGTGGGTGCCAGGATCCGCCACAATGCATGCACTCAAGTCACTCCACAAGTACAAATATGACTCTGTCATTGTCCATGTTGGAGTGAATGACTTGAGACCTACCTCCCTGGACTACATGAAAAGAGACATGGAAGAGCTCTCGGATCATGTGGCCCAGGTAGGTATGACCCTAGCCCTGAGTATCATCCTACCTTTGCCCAGAATGATACCACAGTATAAGGACAAAATGACTGACTTCAACAATTGGATAAGCTTCTGGTGTCATTCAAAGAGGATCCAGTACCTGTCTGCCTGGGAGAACATGATCGGCAGACCACAATGCTTTGCCAGAGATGGTCTGTACCTGTCACCCCTGGGATTCAGGTTACTGGCTAAGGCTCTTGCCACCCCTATAGTGCCTTTTTTAGGCAAAGTTCAAAGGACACCACCACCACCGTAACAGGTACAAGCATGCAAAATCTGAAGGTAATGCTACTCAATGTTAGAAGTCTAAACCTCAAAATGCACTCTCTCGAGGCACTTCTAAAAATGGAGAAAATCGATATCTGTGCAGTAACTGAGACCTGGTTCAAGGCTCCAGAGAGCACCCCTGCAATACCACACTTTTCGGCCACCAAACCAGGACCGAAACACTAAAGGAAGAGTGTCCATATTCACCAAGGATATTCACACCACCAGGCTAGTTGCCCAACACAATGCGTCTGAAATTCTCCAGGTGCAACTAACACTAGGTAAAGACTGCAATCCAAATTGTAGCTTGCTACAGATCCCCCACCATGCCCCAAGATTCTCACTACACCTTTCTAAACATACAGGAAAATATTAAGATATGGCCAAACACCCCAATACTGGGTGATTTCAACTACCCTGCCATTAACTGGGAAAACTACTCGTGTACCAACACCTTTGCCCAGCGGTTCTTGGAATTCATAAATTCTAATGCCCTGGGATCAACTAATCCAGAGTCCCACCAGAAGCTCCAACATCCTAGACCTAGTCATTAACAACATGGGAAATCGATGCCCCACACCTATGGTCAGCCCCTCGTTGGTCAGGTCTGACCACAAGCTAATAAACCCTTGACATTCACATCCCTCCCCCACCCCCAAGTAAGGAAGCCTCCGTAAAAAATATCTCCAAAGCCAACTTCATGCTACTCAAGTCAGAAGTGACAAACTTCATGACACCCATGCAGACGGAAACTGAAAGTTCGACTGCTGAATCCTACACTAAGGCACTGTACGAGCACATCCACTCGTGCATGAATCATGCCATCCCAAATAGAACCAAGACGCTCTCCTCCAAAAAAAGGAAGACAATCTGGTGGTCCCCTGCCATAAACAAACTTTACAACAAAAGGAAGAAACTGTTGCAGAAAAGAGGAAAATCCCAGGATGCAAAAAACTCCCTTACCATCCTCAGTAAGAAGCTGAGATCCCTCTCAAAATCCTCCAAAGCTAGTTAAGAAAATAAAATTGCCAAATATTCCAAAGACAACAAGAAGGCATTCTATAGCTATGTCAAGAATCTAAATGACAATGCTCAGATCTGCTCTGAGCTACAACAGAATGGCATTAAATATACTGATCCCAAGGATATTGCCAATATCCTGGCAGAGGGATTCAGTGCCAACTTCACCCTCCCCCCCCCACCACATAAAGGGCCCATCTCAATACCGAAAGATTGTCAAATTCCAGTAATAATGGCCACACAGGTAAAAACCACACTCTCCAAAGCTAAGAATACAGCATCCATGGGACCAGATGACATCCCGGGCTGTGTACTACATGAACTACAAAATGAACTGGCACCTCACCCAAGTGTCATGTTTAATCATAGCCTCACCTCAGGCTTTGTGCCCACTGAATGGCGCACAGCTACAGTTATCCCACTCCACAAGGGAGGATCCACCTTGGATCCTGGGAACTACCGCTCCATCACTCTGACCTGCCTGATCTGCAAGGCTATGGAGCATATTATCATGGAACTTATAAACAAAGACATTGGCAACCTTAAAACACTGGACCCCACCTAGTTTGGGTTCGTGAAGGGCCGATCTTGCCTCCTAAACCTGACTGACTTCTTCGAATCAGTCTCCAGAGCTGTGGACGAGCATAAGGCAGTCCACACAGCCTATCTGGACATTCCCAAGGCATTTGATACCAGCCCCCACTCTGAAATCAAGGATAAACTTACTAAGCTGGGCATTAATCCCCATGTCACTCGATGGGTTGCCAACTGGCTTACTGACGGAACCCACACTGTAAAAGTAGCAGACTCCAAATCTAGCTCCAGACAAGTGACAAGTGGAGTACCTCAGGGTTCAGTCCTGGGACCACGCTTGTTTGGCATCTACTTCTCTGAAGTACAGGCCAACACTAATAGACTCTGGCTAACAAAGTTTGCAGATGGCTGCAAACTGGGCACGATTAATGAATCCCCAAATGATGTGGATATTCTACAAAAGGGCCTTACAGAAACAAATGCTTGGTGCCAGAGCCATGGGCTCAAGCTCAATGCCAAGAAATGTATAGTTATCCCCTTTGGAAAAAAACATGTACCCGTGAATTACCACATAGGTGGCAGTACACTAAACACGGAAAGTATGATAAGAGACTTAGGGACACAGGTGGACAGTGGTCTCACCTTCGATAACCACATCACCACAACAGTCAGGAAATCCTTCTACGTGGCACACCTCATCACTACGGGCTTTTCATCCAGAAAAAAGGAGGTCATTGTCCCACTGTACTCATCCCTCATTAGACTAGTATTATAGAATACAACACCCCATTTGGTATGTACCTCTCAATACATCTGCAACAAATGCAAAGGCCGCAGAAATACCTCACTAAAAGAATCACAGGCCTAAAGCAGATGCCCTATGTTGACTGTCTAAAAAAACTCCAGCTGCACTCTTGTCGCACATCATCTATTGAGGCGATCTCTGCTTAACATACAAGTCCATGTCAAACCCACAGCTGTTGGACAAGCTACGCTTAAAGAAATCCCAATCCCACAGAGCCACAAGCTCCAAGGATCTAAACATTGTCCTCACAATGAACAAAATATGCTGGAGGGATAGGTTCCTGACTCAGACTTCCCAGATTCTGGAATAGACTGCCCATACATGTCAAGCAGAGTGCCTCTTTGGCCCTCTTCAAAAGGAACCTTGACGATTGGATGGGAGATAGGAAATTCACCCCAGGGATCATGTCAGTCACCCTGCTAGACAGGGGTCCAGAGAATTAAATATTGTGGGAAGAAATAGCCAGGGAATCATTATGGCTAGGCTTGTATAGGCCCTAGGGCCAATAGCCTAGTAACAACCTATGACAGCACTAAGGGGACTCCCCCCCAAAAAAAATGGGTCTAGCTGTCTTTTAAGACACCAAATGGAGAACCTTTTTCCATTTGGACAGACAGGATCTCCTAGTATTGGGTTTCCTGGGCTCCTGCAGGACATTAAGCATGTCTTCAGTGTAAAGGTGTGTGAAAGGGATCAAAACCCTATCACCCACAGGGTTAGCCTCAGCGATTAGGGATCCTTTGTCCTGTGTGAGTAGGTCCACTCTGTGTGGTGACTTGTGATGATTGCCCCTACCTAAATGCAGAAGGAGGGGGAACCAATGCTGTCTTGGCCAAAAGGGAGTCACCAACAAGATTTTTTTGTTTGCCCTGCTGAATCTTCATTAGGAATTTTTGTAAGAGAGGGAGGGGGGGGGGTACATAGAGAAACATCCCCTTCCATGAATTACAGAAGGCATCTGTCCCCCTTGCTAGGGGGCTGGGTGCCATGGTACAAAACTGAGGAAATTGTCTGTTCAGATGGGAGGCAAACAGATCTAATTACGGCATACCCACCTGTGGAATATGTCCAGAAACACATCTCTGTGTAGAATCCACTTGTGGGATTGTGACATGGACCTGCTCAAGGTGTCTGCCTGAGTGTTTTGAGCTGAGGGAATGTAGACCGCCTGCAGAATGCCTCCATGATGGGCTGCCAATTCCCAAGCCTGGAGTGCAAGTCTGCATAGCAAGTAAGATCTTGGTCCCCCCTGTTTGTTCACATACCAAAGAACGATAGTTTTGTCTGTGAATAACTTCACCGGCCCTTGCTTCAGATTGTTTCAGAAGGCCCTCAGTGCAAAGACGAGGGCCCTCATCCCTATGATGCTGATGTGCTCTCTCTTGAAGGGGGCTGTCCATGTGCCTTGCATCTTCAAGCTGCCCATAGTAGCCCCCCCAACCCAGGTCTAAAGCATCTGTGTACATTTCCTGGACTGAAGTGTTGGGGTTGCAAGGAAAGTCCTGGGTTGAGAGACACTTGGCTCATCCACCAAAGGATGTCCTTCCTTCGGCATGGTACGAAGGAAATAGAGTGGTCGGTCCATGTGGATTTCGGGTACTACTGAAGTCTTGGGAGTGGCAACATGTGGATAGCAGACACCATATGCCTCAGGAGTCTGAGACATTCTCTTGCTGTCATTGCAGAGGAGTGGAGGACAGACCGTAAGTCTTCCTTCAGGCTTTCCACCTTTTGGGGTGGGAGGAATGCCCTCATAACATTTGTCCTGATTTGGCAGCATAGGAAAACTTGGTCCTGGGAGAGGCTTAGGTTGGATCTGGGGAAACTGATTGCGAAACCCAGGACCTGCAGAACAGAAATGACTGACTGGAGATGGTTCTGTAGGGAACTGTAGCAATTTGCCTGGATCAAATGTTTGGCTAAATATGGGAAAATTTGTATCCCTTGGACCCTGCAAAGGGCTACCACTGGAGCCAGAAACTTGGTGAATACCCTTGGAGCAGTAGATAGTCCAAAGGGTAAAGCAGAAAATTGAAAATGCGAGGAACCCACAGAGAAGCATAAATATTTCCTCTATTTGGGACTTATGGGGATATGCAGACATGCATCTTTGATGCACAAACACCACATCACAAAATCACCCATCCACCTATGTAAGGGTACTCAACAAAAATTTACCTAAACAAACAGTGACCCCCACAACACACTCAAACATTCCACACACAATGCCAATCACATCGTGAGTGCACACAGTAGTCAACACACCAGTGTCTCACAAACACAGCCCATTAGACATAACAAACCAAGACAGCAAATAAGGCACAACAACAAACCAAACATACTACTCACCAGCGACTCAATAGTGAGACACGCTGCTGTCCCCTCACCAAACTCAACAAGGAGAAGGTCACGGTCAGCTGTTTGTCATGCACTAAAATCCGCCACATCACGCACGCACTTAAGTCTCTCCACAACAGGTACAAGTATGACTCTGTCATTGTCCATGTTTGTGTGAATGACTTGAGACGTACCTCCCTGGACGATATGAAGAGAGACATGATTGAGCTTTCCAGACTATGTGCTCCGAGCTGTTGTGACCCTGGCCCTGAGCAGCATTCTGCCTTCACCAAGAATGATGCCACAATACCAACAAAAGATGATTGACTTCAACAATTGGCTTAGTTTCTGGTGTCTTTCCAAGGGGATCTAGTACTTGTCTGTCTGGGATGACATGGTTGACGTGCCTCGATGCTTTGCCAGAGATGGCCTCCACCTGTCACCCCTGGTATTCTGGATCTTGGCCAAGGCTCTTGCCTCCCCACTGTGCCCTCTTTAGGCTATGTCCTAAAAACAAATCTTCCAACATGAAAGATCTGTCAAAAAGCAAACTGAAGGTCATGCTGCTCAATGCTAGCAGTCTTAATCTGAAAATGCACTCATATGAGGCTCTCCTCACACTGGAAAATGCAGATGTCTGTGCAGTCACGGAAACTTGGTTCAGAGCTGCAGAGTGTGCCCCCGCCTTACCAGGCTATACCTCATTCCAGACATTCCGACCCCAAAATGAGGTCGGAAAGACTAAGGGTGGTGGAGTCTCTATTTTCATTAAAGACAGGCACACCTCTAGACTGGTTTACCAGCACGACGCACTGGAATTACTCCAGGTGCAACTGACAGTTGGCAAGACATCCATCCAAGTTATGGCCAGCTATAGACCCCCCTCCATGTCTCAGGACACCCACTCCTCCTACCTTGACCTATTTGACTCTATCAAGGTACCCCCTAACAAGGATCAGGTCCTTGGTGACTTCAACTACCCCACCATAGACTGGGTGAACTATTCTTGCACTAATGCACTCACCCAACTAATCCTTGACTTCATCAACTCTAACACACTAGACCAGCTGGTCTCACCCCCCCCCCAAAGGGGAGATAACATACTGGACTTGGTTCTCACCAACATGGGTGACCGCTCCACCACTCCCATAGTACATTCTTCCCTGGTGAGATTAGATCATCAGGCTGTCTCATTCAAAGCTTCTATCCCACCCAACCCCTCCCCTGCCATAACCAGGCTAAAAAACTTCTCAAAAGCTGACTACACCCTCCTAAGGGAGGGTATCAGCAGCTTCACACCACCGCCTTCCTCAGAGGATGCAGACAACTATGCTGAACAGTACACCAGTACAGTATACAAGCATCTGTACAACTGCATGGACTCCGCCATATCCAACAGAACTAAAACCTGCTCCTCAAGGAAACACAAACCTGTCTGGTGGACATCCTCTAGCAACAGGCTTTACAACAAAAGGAAGAAACTGTTGTCCAAGGATAAAAAGGAACAAATCCCAAATCGGAAAATCACCCTCCTCCACCTCAACAAGAAAATTAGATCACTAGTGAAAAACTCCAAAGCCAATTATGAGTTGAAACTAGCCTCTGAAAAAAAGGGAAACCACAAGTCCTCCTTCCGTTATGTTAGGAATCTCCATGGCAAAGCACAAGTTTGTTCTGAAATAGTACTTAATGGTACCACTTATACTGATCCTACCGACTTAGTCAAACTGCTAGCTGATAGGTTCAGTGCAAACTTCACCCCCCTCAGCGCAAACTTCATCCCCTTATCGCCCCCCAAAGGCCCAGTCGACATAGCCGATACTTGTCCCACACCTCACATCTCCAAAGATCAAGTGTTAAAGGCCCTATCTAAGGCAAAATAGCTTCCATGGGACCTGATAATATCCCAGGCTGTATTCTGCACCATCTCCAGCAAGAACTAGCTTCGACACTGCGCACCCTATTCAACCACAGCCTAATTACAGGCTTCATTCCAGCAGAGTGGAGAACCGCCACCGTCATCCCCTTGCACAAAGGTGGTGCCACTACTGACCTGGGAAACTATCGCCACATTAGCTTGACAAGTCTGATCTATAAAGCCATGAAGCGTATTATTATGGATCTCAAACAAGGACAGAGGCAATCTCTAAACACTCAACCTCAACCAATTCGGATTCATAAGGGGCAGATCTTGCCTATTGAACAGTAAACAGGAAAATATCTCTTCCTTCAGTGCAATACATGCAAATTCATAAATTAACCATAGTGCAATACTCTAATGTCCATAGTGCAATATTCTAATGTTCACAGTGCACTACTCTATGTCTCTTTCTGCGCAAGGATCAATGCAATGTCTTAACCAAGTACCTGTGCAATACTAAAATCTCATGCAATTAAGTGTTCAGTTCAAAAAGTGTTAAAACGTGTTTCTAATTATGTGCAATATTAGTCTGTCTGCCTGAATGTCTGTGATGTAATAGCCAGGTATTACATGTGTAAATGTCTGTGAAAATAGTCTATATGTTGTCTGCACATTCAGTCTGGAGATACGGAATTTCGTTCAGTTTTTGCACTTGTGTGATTTCTGAATGACAATAAAGTTTACTTTGACTAGTTGACTTCTTTGAGACTGCCACCAAGGCCCTGGATGAGGAAAAGTCAGTACAAACAGCTTACCTTGATATGGCCCAAGGCCTTTGAAACAATCCCCCACTCGGGCATCATCAAAAAGCTATCACAACTTGGTGTTGATCCTTATCTCATCAGATGGGTGGCCAGCTGGCTCAGAGATAGGACCCACAAGTTCAAAATAGGCGTCACCACCTCAGACAGCGGACCTGTCACTAGTGGTGTTCCCCCAGGGATCTGTCCTGGGACCCCTACTGTTTGGCATCTACTTTTCAGAGGTCCAGGCAAAGACAAAGGGCCTGTGGCTGACCAAGTTTGCAGATGACTGTAAGTTGGGTGCTGTCACTGACTCCCCAAATGACGTTAGCATACTGCAAGAGGGTCTCACAGCTACAAATAAAGTACAGTTGTGTACACTTACCATAAATGTAGACGTTCGAGTCTATTCACTGTTGCAGTCATCACACTTGGGTTATCTGCCTGTAGGTAGCCATCAGTCGGCCCGAATACCAGAATCTTGAGATTTCTGCGATGGATGCTGTCACCTCTTCCATGACGTCAGGTCGTCAGGGGTATAAAACATGCAGCAGATGCCATTACATCAGTTTTTCTTGGCTTAGATGTCAGGAGCCCCCAAAATAGGACGCTATTACACGGTGTGGAACAACTCCAGTAAAAAGTAAATACCCATGCCATAAAAGATGGCCATAAAGAGGATAGGTAAATAGGATAGAGAAAGCCAGGGGGGCTGGGGGGGGGGGACCAGGACTGCAACAGTGAATACACTCCAACATCTACATTTATGGTAAGTGTACACAACTGTATATATTCTTCCTGTTTCACCGTTGCAGTCATCACATTTGGGTTGATTCCCAAAGCTGAGGAAGGGTGGAGGCAGTCAAGAAGTGTTGGGGCTGGATAGCAGGCCTTGTAAGACTGCTGTAGCAAATCCACCTCTGGATTTACAAAAAATAGGTAAGTAGTAATGCTTGGTGAAGGTATGTACAGAACTCCAGGTTGCAGCTTCCAGGATGTCCCTGGTGGGGACCCCCCTGAGAAATGCTGTAGAGGTTGAAGTAGCTCAAGTGGAATGAGTTCTAATCCCCAGAGGGGTAGATTATCCATGGTGCTTGTAGCAGAAATGGATGAAGTGCGCTATCCATTTGGAAATGGTTTGCTTCGAAATGGCCTTGCCCTCTGTCCCTGTAGCAAAGCTGACTAGTAGCTGGTCAGATTTTCTGAAAGGCTTAGTCCTGTCAAGGTAGAACCTGAGCTGTCTGTGCACATCCAAGGAGTGCAGGATCCTTTCCCCTCTATTCTGAGGATTAGGAGAAAAAGTTGGCAAATGGATGGATTGGTTTAAAGCCACACTGGATACCACCTTGGGCATAAAGGAAGGGTTAAGACCTGAGGGAAACCCTATCAGCATGGAAAATAATGAAGGGCGCCACCTCCATTAGTGCCTGTAACTCAGCCACTCTTCTTGCCGAAGTAATAGCTAGAAGTAAGGCTGTTTTCCAAGAGAGGAATTTTAACTCTGCTGAAGCAGCAGGTTCAAAAGGGGGAAGTGTGAGCTTTTCCAATACAAAGCTAAGGTCCCAAGCCGGGGTGGGAGCTCTCCTAGGGGGCCTTAAATTGTTAGCTCCTCTCAGGAACTGCTTGATGAGAGGGTGAGAAAAGAGAGGAGGCTCAGTATTATAATGAGTTGAAATGCAGAGGCATGAATCTAAATGGATGAGAAGGACTGGCCTCTGTGGAGCAGCTCTGCTAGGTAATAAAGGATTTGAGGTAAGTTGGACAAAGCTGTGTCCTTTCCTTGAGACGGACTCCAAGAACAATATATTTTCCACTTTTCAGCATAGGATGTCCTATTACTAGGCCTTCTGGCCTCAAGGATGACGTCCAGCACCTGTTTGCTGAGGGATGCTGGAAGTGTACTCATGGGATAAGCCACGCTGCAAGGTTTAGGGTTTGCAGCTGTGGATGCAAAATCTGTCTCTCCTGCTGAGACAGCAGAGAAGGTGTCTGATGTAGGTGCCAGGGTGGCACTGCTGTCAGACTGTGTACGAGTGGGTACCAGTGCTGGCGTGGCCAGTCTGGTGCAATAAGGATTGCCCTTGGCCTGTCCTGTTTGATCTTGAGTAGTACTTTTGAGAGTAGGGGCAAAGGAGCAAAGGCATAAATTGAGAGGTTTTCCCATGTAAATGATAGGGTGTCCACCTACCAGGCTCTGCTGTGAGGGTTCCTGGTGCAAAATATCTTCAATTGGTGGTTTTGGGGGGAGGCAAAAAGGTCCATCTCCGGAGTTCCCCACCTCTAGGTTAGAAGTTTGAATGAGTTGGGTTCCAGTTTCCACTTGTGAGGGTCCAGTAGATTTCTGCTTAAGTCGTCTGCCAGTAAATTTTGCTTGCATGGCAGGAATTGAGCTTGTAGGTCCACTTGGATGCTCAAGGCTGTGTTCCACAGAGCCATGGCTAACCTGCAGAGTGGGTAAGAATGAGTCCTGCCCTGCTTGTTTATGTACCACATAACTGTGTTGCTGTCCTGGAAGGATAAGGTATTTGAAGACTGTCAGAGCATTCTGTACAGCTAGCATCTCTTTTTGATTGATATTCAAGGGAATTTGTTCTGGGCTCCATTTGCCTTGAATGCATTTGCCTGCCATGTGAGCCCCCCATGCATAGTCTGATGCATCTGTTGTCAGGGTTTGGGCAGCGAGAGGTTGAGTGAAAGGAAGCCCCTTGTTGTGGTTGCCACCAAAGGCACTCTGCCCTTAGACAAGGTATGATAGGAATCCCTGTTTCCAGGTCCTGAGAATGTTGACACCAGAGACTTTTTAAAGTACCATTGAAGTTTCCTCGTATGCAGTCTTGCATATGGAATTAGCACAATGCATGAGGCCATGAAACCTAAGGCTTGCAAATAGCTGGGTTTTGTTGGCCATTAGTTTGAAATAGTTTGTCAAATGGACCTGCTTTTCTGGAGTGAGGAATGCCATCTGGGAAGTTGTGTTCAAGCTTGCTCCCAGGAATACAATTTGTTGGCTGGGCACCAGTTGTGATTTCTTTTTGTTGATGGTGTATCCCAGTGAAAGTTAGAAGTCTTTTTACAAATGACAGGTCCTGAAGTAACAACTCCTGACTGTCCGCCTGAATCAGGCAATTATCCAAGTATACGTAGATTTGAATATTTCTCTGCCTGCAGTATGCAATGGCTGGAGCCAGGCATTTTGTGAATACCCTGGGCGCAATAGATACGCCAAAGGGAAGTGCAGAGAACTGAAGCCTGCCCTGAAACGTAGATATTTCCTGCATGACTCCCTTATGGGGATGTGCAGATAAGATTCTTTTAAGTCTAGGGTGACTAACCAGGCATCCTTGGCTAGCATAGGAAGAAGCTGTTGCAGTGTAAGCATTTTGAATTTTGGAACCACCAGGAAAGGTGTTGAGAATTGATAGATCCAGAATGGGGCGCCCAGAGCTTTCTTTTCTGAGTACCAGGAACAGTCTCGAGTAGAAACACTGTCCCCTTTGTTCTACTAGAACAGGTTGAATAGCCCTGATACGGAGAAGGGAAAGTACTTGCTTTTGACCCTCTGCCCACTGGTTTGGAGGAAGGTCTGGCAATCCACTTGGTGTTGGCAGTGAGTGGAAGTATAATCTGTATCCCTGGGATATAATGTTTAGAACTCATCGGTCCTGAGTAATGGACATCCAGTTTTTTGCATGAAGGAAAAGTTTTCCTCTTAGGGGCACAAGTACTTGGGCATGGTTGGGAAGGATAATTAGAAGTTATGTACTCACCATAACGTTCCATCTGAGTAGGTGTATTCATTTGTCTGCAACCTGTGGGTTATGGATCCGATATCGGATCCGAACCGGCATGGTTTTCCAGCTATGGATCCAAGCTCTCAGCTCCTCCCCTCACCCATAATGCCCTGCTCTACCCTCATGACCTCAGATCGAGTTTGCCAAAGCAACAATACCCTAAAAAGGGTTAACAAGGAATATGCAGGAAACTGAAAGGCCAGGGGGATAGGAGGGCGGGATGGTTGCAGACAAATGAATACACCTACTCAGATGGAACGTTATGGTGAGTACATAACTTCTAAATCTGAAGTAGGATATTCATTTGTCTGCAACCTGTGGGACAGAGTCCCCAGCTACCTGAATCTTGGGCCATCATGGAAGGATATTCGAGCACCGGAGCCAAAGGATGCTCTACCCCTAGATGCAAGATCCAACTTATAGTGGGAAATAAATGTATGAGATGAAGCCCACGTGGCTGCTGCACAAATATCATCTAGAGGAATCCTAGCCTTGAAGGCTGCCGAGGTAGATACTGACCGGGTTGAATGGGCATGAACACCCCGGTGCGGCCTTCCTGACGCTTGATAAGCCAATAAAATGCACTGTGAAATCCAGCGGGACAGAGAAACTTTAGAAATTGGCTTGCCCAAATTGAATTTTGCAAAGGAAATAAACAGCTGGTCGGATTGCCTATGACCAGCTGTCCTGTTGAGATAAAATCTAAGTTGCCTGTGAACATCTAGTGAGTGTAGCTTATATTCACCTTTGTTTTCATACTTAGGGAAGAAAACAGGGAGGTTAATGGATTGATTGATGTTTGCTTCAGAAGCGATTTTAGGAAGGAAGGACGGGTTGGTCCTGAGGGAGACACGGTCCGGATGAAATACCAAGTAAGGAGGTTTAGCTGATAAAGCTTGAAGTTCAGAAACTCTCTTGGCTGATGTAATGGCTACCAAAAGGCTGTCTTGTAGGACAAGAATTTGAGATCCACCGTAGCAGCGGGCTCGAAGGGGAGCGGTCAAGGCCTGTAGGACCAAAGAAAGGTCCCAAGGAGGAACTGCTTGTTTTATAGGGGCCTGAGAAGGAAAGTACCTTTAAGAAATGTTTTACACAATTTGGCTGACATAAGAGGATTAGAATCTTGACCAATGTGATAGTGAGAAATTGCCGCCAGTTGAACTTTGACTGTGGAACTGCTGGCACCATCATTAAAGAGAGAGGTTAGAAAATCAAGCACTACAGGGAGAGGAACCGTGAAGGGATTTAGGCCTTGCCGCTCCGCCCACACAGAGAAAGCGTTTCCATTTGCTTGTAAACCTTTCTAGTGGATGGTTTATGAGCCGCCACCAAAATAGCCTTTACCGGTGAAGAAATACCGCGTCCTTATCAAGAGTGGAACTGGAGCAGCCAAGCGGTCAGCTTCAGGTTGTCCAGGTTCGGAGGAGGAATGCAGGATGGATGGGATATCAGATCCGGAATGGGATCTAGAATCCAAGGAGGATTCACCGAGTGAGACCTTAGGAAGGGGAACCAGATCTGTCGAGGCCAGAATGGAGCAATGAGAATCATTCTGCAACCCACCCGAGAGGCTTTCTGAAGAACTTGCAGCATCAGAGGCAAGGGTGGATAGGCATACAGAAGACCGGGTGGCCAAGCATGCACCAGAGCGTCTCTTGGGGTACCTGCCGGAGGACGTATTAGAGCGAAAAAACTGTCGCACTTGGTGTTTGAGGGAGAAGCAAAAAGATCGCATGAAGGGGTTTCCCCACCGTGCGAATATGCGTTCCGCTACTTGACAATTGAGAGACCACTCGTAAGGGGTCAGAATGGTGCGACTGAGCTTGTCCGCTAGGATGTTGGACCGACCCGGAATGTGCGTTGCTATGAGAAAGCGATTGGTGGAGATTGCCCATTCCCAAACTCTCATGGCCTCTCGACAAAGAGGGTAAGACCTTGTTCCCCCTTGCTTGTTGATGTACCAGACAACAGACATATTTGTCCGATTGAATCGCAATTGTTCCCAAGGGAAGAAAGTCCTGAAGTGCTAGCAACGCTAAGAGCACTGCTCTCATCTCTAGAACATTGATATGCAGTAAGGTCTCTGAATCGTTCCACGTGCCTTGGACTGTCCGGCCCAAGTGCCCCCACCCGAGGCGGGAGGCGTCCGTGGTCACCGTGGCGAGAGGGGAGAAGCACAAAATGGGCGACCCTGTGGAGATCCGGGAGTGGAGCCACCACAAGAGGGACCGCTTGCAAGCCTTGCTGATCGCTATGGGATGATGCATGGGGAGAGCAAGGTATGACCACTGTACTAAGAGCGTCCACTGTAGAATGCATATTGAGCCTGGCAAGAGGAAGAAGTGCTATAGCGAAGCCATGGACCCTAGAGCCCTCAGGACCAACTCCGCTGGAACAGAACTTGAATGGAGAATGGCCCGCACCTGGAGCTGCAGATTTAGAACTCTGTCCGCAGTGAGGAAGGCTCGTAAACTCCTTGTGTCTAGTCTGGCCCCTATGAAATCTAAGAGCTGTGTGGGCCAGGTTGGACTTTTTGTATTTATTGTGATGCCCAGAAATGGAGCAAGATGGAGAAAGGAGTCTCGCCAAGAGAAGTAGATGCCTTGTTGGGGCGGTAAGGAGCCAGTCGTCCAGGTAGGGAAAGACCTGCACCCCCTGAAGCCTCAGGTGGGCCGCTACCACTGCTAGTACTTTGGTAAACACCCTGGGGGCTGTGGTGAGACCAAAGGGAAGGACCCGAACTGGTAGTGACTGGCTCCCAGCCGAAGCGGAGAAACCTCCTGGAGCGCCTGTCCATCAGGATGTGGTAGTGCGTCCTTGAGATCTATCGAGCACATCCAGTGATTTTCTCCCAGAAGGGGAGAATAGATTGCAGAGTGACCATTCGAATTTTTCTTTGGGGACTGCCAGATTCAAGAGAGAGAGGTCTAGGATTGGTCTTAGTTCCCCGTCTTTTTGGCACTAAAAGAATCTGGAGTAGAACCCTGATCCGATCTGGTCTGGGGAACGGGCTGGATGGCTCTTTTCTTTAGCAGATGGCCAATTTCTGCCAAAGCGGCCTCCCGTTGACCGGGTGGGGCGTCTGGGAGGGACTTCAACTTTGGAAGGTGAAGGAAAGGAATGCGATATCCCTGGATATGATTTGGAGAACCCAGCGGTCCGATGTTATGGACTCCCATGCCGCTAGGTGCCCCGAACGTCCCCGACTGCCTCCAGAGTAGAGCAGTCGGGCAACCTCAGGGTTGCTGCGCTGGCCGTTCAGAGAAAGGTTCCCTGGACCCGAAGTTTCTGGGAGCCCCTCTGCCTCTAGGGCGGCGTCCTCCCTGTCCTCCTCTGCCACGGAAGGACTGGTTGTCCGAGCAGGCTGGGACTGCTGCGACTTCGAACCACATCTTCTTCTGACCCTTTTGGTTCCTAGAATAGGGCCTCTGGGGTGCAGAGAAGCGGATTCGACGGCAGACAGCGTCTTCCGTCCTTCTCGCTCTGGGTCAACGTCGCAACGGTCTTGCCAAACAGAGCAGAACCATCAAAGGGGCGTTCGCATAGACGCCTTGAAGGGCTCAGAAAAATGCAGTGACGGAGCCAGGCCTGGCGTCTAGTGACCAGTCCTGTCCCGCAGCTCTAGCGGCCCTCCGTTGCATGGGAGAGTAGCCGCATAGAAGTATTTGTAACTGACCTAAGAGTGGCCATTTTGGTGGAGTGCAGAACTCTGTCCTCCTCCGAAATGGACTCAGGGGGGGATGCAGCGTATTCCTTAATAAGATCTCGCTGCATCCGAATAACATGTGCCAAATAGTTCAGCGCCCTTACCGAGAAGGTCGCCGAACTGAACATCCGCTTCCCCAAGTGGTCCATCATCCGAGACTCCTTGCTCGGTGGGTGGACTGAGGGACTCTCCTGAGCCAGTTCCCTCTTTGTGGCCGCCGCCATCAACATGGCATCTACAGGAGGCCCCTTACTCCAATGGGTCCTGTCGGAGGCGGACTAAGGATCCTATCCGGTCTTTTGGGAATTGGCTCCACGGTGTCCGGTTCCTTCCACGCCCTGGTGGTAATAAGGTCCACCAGGGGGGGACACCCAAGAGGTAGACGGGCCCGTTTCAAATGCCTCCAAGAACACGGACTCGTCCGAGGAAGACTTGGGGGCAGACCACCCCCCCCTAATACGGAGCATTTCCATGATGTCTCCGAAGGAGACATCCTCGGGGTGACCGTGGGGAGCCTTCCCTTCCTCCAAGTCCGTGTCTTCTGTGAGAGACTGGGAGTCAATGTGCCTCCTTTGACGTATGCTGAGGGGCCTCCTCTGGGGGCTGTCAGAGGAGTCCTCGCAGCAGCAATTTGCTCCATAGGAGCAACTTGGGGCACAGAAACGGGCTGTCCCAGGGGCCAGATGGTGGAAGCCTGGCCCAGTGCAGAGGGAGCGCGGGACGGAGCGAAGCAAGTGCGGGGTCCGGAGACCCTCAACAGAGCCCTCTCCACTACATCAAAGGCCGAAGGGAGCCGACCTCGACCAAAGGATCCGACAATCGGCTCCCTCGGATCCGAAGAGTGGATCGGAGCCGGCGCCGGCACTCGGATCCGAAGGGACAGTGCGCTCCGACACAGACGGCGCCGAAGGAGCACTGATCCCCCCGGATCCGAAGCTCGGATCCAGGCTCCGAGAGATCGGGTCCGACGCACTTTCGAGGGCAGGGTCGGGTCCGGTACCAAGTACTATCGGCTCCGACCTTCCCCGCCCGGCTGCTCGGCTCCAGCTGCTCCGAACCCGGATAGCGGGTCGGAGAAGGAGCAATAGGCTTAAAAGGGTGTTGAGCTCCCCGAGGGGAGGCAAGAGCACTCCCATCTGCATCTGGGCCTGGATGAACCTTCTCATCATCCGGTCCAGATCAGCATCAGAAAGGCTATGGGTAGATCTCGAAGAGGCTACCGAGGTAGGCCTGGAGTGCCTCCTCGATAGCCTCGGCGGAGATCGGGTCTCCTCCTCCTCCGGACCCGGTGAAAAGCACACAGGGGACAGAAGCCGAGAAGGAGGAGACCGAACCGACAACGGAGCGGGGGGAGAAGCCCGCTTGGCTGGCGGGGCCGAAACAGAGGTCTCGGCCCGCCGCTTGTGGTGCTTCTCCCTCCGGTCCTTTTTAGCAGCATCCCTCTCCTCTCCAGAAGCGGGAGTTTGAGTCCCAGGAGCAGGAGGTGGTGCCACAGGGGAACAACTGCAGCCACAGTAGTCCCGAAGGAGCGGAGGCGGAGCCGAGTCTGGCGGTAAAGACCCGCCAAGACCAGCTTGGACCTCCGCTCCCTCAGTGCCCTGGGGTTGAACCCTGCACAAATGGAACAACCAGATGTGAGGTGTTCAACCCCAAGACACTTAACACACCGAGTGTGGCCATCAGCCGGTGAGAGCTTATGGCCACACTCGGGCATTGAAAATATAGATTTAGGCTGGTCAGCCATAATCTATAAAACACTAAAAGTTACAGAAAGTAACTTAAAACAAAAAGACACACAGGCCTACACACACACTCTGCTAACAGCGAGGGAGGGAATAAAATTTACTTACTTTAACTTAAAATAAACTCAAAATACTCTATATTAAAGGGGAACCTAAACTTTCACACAAATTCAGTCAAACAACCAAAAAAATATCTGTTTTTTTCAAGAAAAAGAGTTCACTTAGCTGAGAGCTATGTACCCAAATCCAGTCACCAGCGCGGCAAACGAGATCTGGGGTCATGAGGGTAGAGCAGGGCATTATGGGTGAGGGGAGGAGCTGAGAGCTTGGATCCATAGCTGGAAAACCATGCCGGTTCGGATCCGATATCGGATCCATAACCCACAGGTTGCAGACAAATTAATATCCTACTTCAGATCTGGAAAGACATTGTGAACTTTTTCCATAAGGGGGTGGCTTACCACTCCCTGGTTTTGCGGTGGAAACACTCCATTGTTTAAATCTCTGCATACCCAGAGACTGTAGTCCTGGTGGTCTGTTTCCCCTGGGTTTGGACTGAGAAGGCCTGACAGGGACTGGAAAGGACCAGTTTTTTGAAGGCCAATGCCTACTGAAACTAGGTGGCTGCACCTGCAAGAAATATTTGACTGTTTGCATAGATTTAGCTTTTTCTTCCATCTTAAGAACTTCTGCTTTTGTGCCAAACAAGCTCTCCTGATTTAATGGAGCATTTAATAATTTTGCTTTGACACGGTCAGGCAAGACTTGTTCTTTTAGCCAAGCATGCCTTCTCAGTACAGACCCAGTGACAGCAGCCCTGCAAGATGCTTCTAAGGCATCAAACCCACACTGCAAATTATGTTTACTAACTTGGTTTGCAGAATGCATTAACTCTTGTAAATCTTTATATTCTGCACAATCTGGAAGTAACACCATTTTTTGTTTAATTAGTTCCATAACATGTTGCTTGTACTTCAGCATGTGAAACTGGCAATTCAAAGCCCTGATGGCAAGAGTTGCAGAGGTATATACCTTCTTACTCCATTTGTCTAAAGCTCTAGAATCCCTGTCTGAAGGGGTAGGGCTTTTGGCTGTAGTAGCCTTAATGCCTTTGGGTCCCTGGGAAATGGTCCCTGGATCCCCAGTAGGATTCTTAAAGAGAAATTTGAGAGAGTCAGGTACTCTGTAGTACCTGTCAGGTTTTCTAGGAGGTGGTGGTAAAGTGTCAGGAGTAAGACTGGACTCCAAGAAGATAATCTACAATATCCAGGGCAAGGGGTATAGCTAGAGGCCTGTGCTGAGGCAAATCTAAAAATTCCCTGAGAGTCTTTTTGGACTGAGGATAGTCCTGGCATTCCCAGCGGAAATGCTTTCTTAAGGTACGCAAGGTTTCACCAAAAGAGAAATCCACTAGAGGGGAGGCAGAGGGAATGGATTCCTCTGCATCTGAATCCTCATAGGTAGACAAGGGTATGTCCTGGTAATCAGAAGGGTCAGAGTCATCGGACTCCTGGTCTGTAGAATCAGAATTAATTTATTTGTCTTTTGGCAGGGGAAGGCTGGCTTCCCCTAATTAGAGTAATAAGGTCTTCAGCCATTCTAAGCATTTGTTTTTGTGGCATGGGAGGATGAGCATGCGCTTTGGACATCGATTTTCTAGGCATAGTGCGAACTCTGTGCCTGGGAAACTCAGTAGTTTTAGTAGGAAATGAAGCTGTTAGTTTAATATGAAAATCGGTAGGTCGGAATACACCCTCAGAAGCCGGTGCCTGTCATCCAAGGTAGAGACATTCGTAGGTTCCACAGTCGAAGAAGCATCTCGCGGCATACTGGACTCTGAATGAGTTTCAGCAGAGGCCTGAGAATCTGTAGAAGTGGGCATCAGGGGCTGTAAAGGCACCTCAATGAGTACCAGCAGACTGGTGACAAGCTTAACGGAAGCATCGCCAGTTTTTAACCTATGCGGTCTGTCTCTGTCTTTGCGCTTTTTCAGAAGATTGGTAGTCGGATGGCTTACCGAAGCCATTTCAGAATATGGAGAACGAGAGTGAAAGAATTTAGCTACAAAAATAGCCAGACGACGAATGGTTTGTGCATTAAACAAGGCACAAAACCGACAGCTAGGGACGTCATGGTCTGGGCCTAAACAGGTGATGCAGTAAGAATGAAAACCTCTGTGAGGTATTTGCTTTACACAGGCAAGACAATTGTTAATTTTTTCCGACATCGGTTAGAGCAAGAAAAAAGAATCCCCAATGGGGTACTTAGCTTTTAAGGTCTGACACTCGAAAAAAAACGAAAATTTCAGGTAGCGGCCGACCGGCACTTGTGAACTGCTTAGGGCTCCTTCTCGGCAATAAAGACTGATGTAATGGCATCGGCTGCATGTTTTATACCCCTGACGACCTGACATCATGGAAGAGGCAACAGCATCCGACGCAGAAATCCCAAGACTCTGGTATTCGGGCAGACTGAGAACTACCTGCAGGCAGATAACCCAAATGTGATGATGACTGCAACAGTGAAACATTAAGAACATCTGGTGCCAAAGTCATGGCCTTAAGTTAAACACAAAAAAATGTATCATCATACCATTTGACAAAAACAGACCCCCTACTGATTACCACATCAACGGCAACCCCCTAAACACACAACTCGTGGTGAGACCTGGGTACTCAGGTTGACAACAATCTCACATTCGACCATCATGTGGCGGCAGTGGTCAGAAAAGCCTTTTACTTGCTTCATCTCATGAGTAAAGGGATTGCATCCAGAAAAAAGAAGGTTATTACCTCTCTGTACTCCTCCCTCATTAGACCCATAATTGAGTATAACTCCCAGTTTGTTATGTACTTCTTCAAACACCTGAACCAACTGGAAAGGCCACAGACAGACCTCACAAAGAGAATCCATGGCCTCCAACACCTGCCGTATGCAGACAGGCTTAAATCACTATCACTTTACTTAGTATCATACAGATTGCTCAGAGGTGATCTGTGTCTCGCCTACAAGGCAATATCGGAACTTGCCCTACTAGAAATGCTCCATATCCATAGGTCTAACTCCTCGTGCATTACCCGCTCAATAGGCCTAAATCTAATATCAACCATCAACAAAACCTGCTGTTGAGACAGGTTTGGCTTCCAGAGGTTGCCACGTCTCTGGAACAGACTTCCCATACATGTCAGAGTACCTCTCTGACCCTCATCAAGTGCAACCTTGATGAGTGGGTGGGAAACCACAAATTTGTCCCAAGGGTTCTACCTTTGTCCCTCATTGACAGGGGTGTCAGCTGCTGACTGAGGTTTCTTTTTTGGGGATAAACTCTTGGCTAAACCTGCAAGGGCTCCATCAGGGCCATTAGCCTAGTACCCTCCTATGATCCCTATGATGTCCAAGGTGGCCAGAAATGCCCGAGGCATTAACAGTGGGAGTAGAGCCTGCAGCATAAGCATGCGGAAAGTGGATACTTGAAGAAAGAGGTTGAAGTGGGAGAGATCCAGGATGGATCTCCATGGGCTGTCTTTTCATGGGACCAGGAAAAGTCTGGAGTAAAAGCCCCTTCCTTTTTCTGACAGATGAACTGGGTGGACAGTCCCTTGGGAGAGGAGACTGTCCAAGACTGTTTGGAATAGGGGCAGCTGGTCCTTTGGTGGATGTGGGATGCCTCTTAAGGAGGGAGGAATGATCCAAGTCATGAAGTACCCCTTTTTTATGATTGATAAGACCAACTTGTCTGAGGTAATGCTTTGCCAGACAGGAAGACAGTGAGAAAGTCTCTGGGAAAGGGTGTGGGATCTGGAGAGGGTGGAGGAGAAGGCCGATAGTTGCAGACTACCTGCCTTGCCTTGAAAGGGAGATTTTTGTGTTGTACACTAAGCAGGCCTGGAGGGTGGCTGCTGCTTCCTGGAGTTCTTCTTGCCTCCAGAATGAGGGGTCAGAGCAGAATGTTTTTTAATGAATTGTGTCTCAGTGGGGTAATTTCTGTGGAATTTAGGAATTGGTGACACAAACAAATGGTTCAAATCCCATAATTCTTTCTCCTTCTGTTGAACGTCTTTGAAAAGCTCTGCCACTTTGGCCCCAAATAGGCCAGTATTGTCCAGGGGGGTGTCGAGGAGGTTTAGTCCTGATATCGTTAGGTAGGGGTTGGAGCCTCAACCAGGAGTACCTTCTGAGTACTGAGGCAGAAGCTGCAGATCTGGCTGAGGCCTATGCAGCACCATAATTGCATCTGACTGAGTGTCCTGTTACTTGTGAGGACAGGGAGATCAGGTTAGAGATTTGAGACTTAGTGGGCAAATCTGGGAGATCAGACAAGAGTTTTGAAACCAAAGTCAAAAGGGCCAAGGAATACTTAACATGTGAGTCGGGTAGCTGATGGTCCTAAAGGCCAAGGTAGCAGAAGTGTATAACTTTTTACCAATGCACTACACAGTTTTACTGTCCTTATCAGCTGGAAGGACAGAGGTGGAGGGTAATAGTCTGGAGGGTTTGTCTGCAGAGATCGAATGGCACCAGGGTCTGCAACCGGGCATTTTATTAGAAATTTACAAATAGGCTGTGGTGAGAGAGACACAACATTATGGTAAGCAGTCTGTTTTTGTAGAGTCACTGTACAGTAAGCCTGGCTCCTATAGTTGCAATTACCTTCTATTGTTAGGGATATGCTGTGCTGATTACTGGTTGTTTTATATTTCCCAGCACCTCAGGAGATCAAGAAAAATACGACAGCTTGCCATAACAGGTAGGGTAAAAATTCCATTGGCTTTGCAGTATGTTGTTTTGGTGACTTGTTTTTCTTAACTGCAGGTCTCATTTTAAGCAAGAAATAATGGCAGACATGGTGGAAGTTACAGGAAAGTAACAGACTAGGAGTAATGTGCTAGGCTCAACACCGGCTGTGAAGGACTTCCCACCTTTGGAAGGTCCACTATTTCTCTGCAACACCCACCCTGGTGGGTATTACTGCAAATAGAAAATGAGCCGTCAAGTTGTTCTGCACTTGTTTTACTGCACTCTCTCCCCACCTGTATTTTTTTCTATAGCTATATCTACATTTAGATACAGACAGAATATGTGTAATAAAACAAATATTAACAACTTAACAGACAGACTATTTTCTAACATCAATAATTATATATATATGGGTTTCTGTCAAGGCGTCTATATTACCTGATCAAACATTTAGGTGAGCGAATACCTAAATCTCGATCTGGTAATACTGAAAAATGAAAACAGTGAACAGCCGATGTCACGTAGGGAATGAATTCTCTCGGCCACCAAAAAAAAAAAAATTTAAACCAAAATGAAGTGGGGGGCTTTGCCCCCCCCCCCCCCAACTAAATATACCAACTCTGAGATTGCTCTACAGTGGGGAAAGGGGCAAAATTCACATAACGGTCAAGGGAATTCTTTCTCTGCTTTAAATCGGCCATTTGTGTTTTTTTGCTTTCGCTATTACCAGATCGACATTTAGGTATTAGCTAAACTAAACATTCGAACAGGGTAATAGGAACCGCTGTCAAGTGCTTGAACTATCAAAAGTTCAAGGGCTTAAAATACCTGCAAAACAGTTCAAAATAATCACTTTCTGAACTTTGTCAATACTTGGTTATCTGAGATTGTGAAACACTGGGGACAGGGTAATTGCCCTTTTCCCACTGTTGTGTGAACTTGGTGTTGGTATATACAAAGCAGCAAGGAGGCTTGTCCCCCTACAAAAAATAAAAAACTTCTCCCCCATATGTAAATGCTATATTATTTTCTGTTTAAGTGCTGGAAAAAAGAAGTTCTGTACTCACCATAACGTTCCATCTGAGTAGGTAAACTTCATTTGTCAGCAACCTGTGGGTTACGGATCCGAGCCGGCAGCATACCAAGCAAAAAGATCCGAGCTCCAAGCTCCTCCCCCTACCCATATTGCACTGCAACCTCCTTCCAATCCTCAGATCGAGTTTGCCACTCCATACATGACACCAACAAACTAACCCGAAACCCCTAAACCAAGGACAAACTTCTAACTCAAGAACTCTGCACATAGAGTTCAGCAAAAAAACGTCAAGGTAAGGGGGAAGGAGGGGGGGGGGAGGTTGCAGACAAATAAAGTTTACCTACACAGATGGAACGTTATGGTGAGTACATAACTTTATTTGATCAGCAACCTGTGGGACAGAGTCCCCAGCTACCCGAAATTTTGGGAGGCCCTTAAGGAAGGATATTCCGGAGCACTGCAGAGCCAAAAGAAGCCCTTCTTCTAGACACCAAATCCAGTTTATAATGATTAATAAAGGTGTGAGAAGACGCCCAGGTAGCCGCTGAGCAAATGTTTTCCAGGGAAACTCTAGACCAGAATGCTGCAGACATCGCCATAGAAAGTGTAGAATGGGCATGAACTCCTACTGGTTCTGGTAAACCAAGCTCTCTGTATGCTTGTAGGATACAGAGGGAAATCCACCTAGCCAGAGTCACCTTTGAAACTTGGTTTCCCTAAAAAGGGCTTAGCAAAGGAAACAAAAAGTTGATCAGATTTGCGAAAGGCCTCCGTCCTGTGCAAATAAAAACGTAACTGCCTGTGAACATCCAGCAAATGAAGTTTGAATTCCCCTAAGTTCTGAAAACTAGGGAAAGAGACAGGCAAATTAATAGATTGATTAATATTTGTCTCAGAAGCAACTTTAGGAAGAAAGGATGGATTAGTCCTGAGAGACAACCTGTCCTTATGAAACACAAGGTATGGGGGTTTCATAAAAAGAGCCTGCAGCTCCGACACTCTCCTTGCCGAAGTTATAGCTACCAGAAAGGCCGTCTTCCATGACAAAAATTTTAAGTCAACTGATACCGAGGGCTCAAAAGGAGGCGCAACTTAGGCCTGAAGAACCGCAGTCAGATCCCACGGTGGTGACGGATTCTTAATAAGGGGTTGCAGAAGAAAAGTGCCTATCAAAAAGGTCTTACAAATTCTGGCAGCAGTGAGGGAGCCTAAATTGTCTCCTACATGGAAATGAGAAATAGCTGCCAGCCGTACCCTCACTGTGGAGGAGCTGGCCCCTTGCTGGAAGATATGAGACAAAAAGTCTAATATGGCTGGGACTGGAGCGGTAAAAGGATCTAGATTTCTCTGTGAAACCCAAATGGAGAAGCATTTCCATTTGCTACAATAAATTTTCCTGATAGAGGATTTATGTGCCGCAACCAAGATAGATTTAACAGGAGAAGAGATACCGGGAGTCCTAGCAATTAATGGAACTGGAGCAGCCAAGCTGGGAGCTGCAGTTTGTCCAGATTCGGAGGAAGCATTCCCGTGGGATGATGAATTAGATCTAAGGTGAAGCTATGAGATGAGACTGTAGGCAGGGGAACCAGACTTGACGAGGCCAGAATGGGGCTATGAGGATCAATCTGCTCCCCAACTGGCAAGCTTTCTGTAAGAACTTTATCATGAGTAAGAGCGGGGGATATGCATAAAGAAGACCGGGTGGCCAAGCATGAACAAGAGCGTCTCTGAGGCTTTCCCCCCTCGGGGGGATTAAAGTGAAAAACTCGCTGCACTTCACGTTGGAAGGTGATGTGAAGAGATCACAGCAAGGCTGACCCCACATGAGGAAGATCTGTTCCGCTACACAAGGGTTCAGAGACCACTTGTAAGGAAAAAGGATAATTCTGCTCAATTTGTCCGCCAAGATGTTGGACTGACCCGGAATGTGCGTTGCTATCAGAAAGAGGTTGGTGGAGACCGCCCATTCACAGACTCTCATGGCTTCTCGACAAAGGGGATAAGACTTGGTTCCTCCCTGTTTGTTGATATACCAGACCACTGACATACTGTCTGACTGGATCGCAATAGTTCCCAGAGGTAGATAAACATGAAGGGCCTGCAACACTAAAAGGACCGCTCTCATCTCTAGGACATTTATATGCAGAACGGTCTCATTTAGACTCCACGTGCCTTGAACAGTCCTGCCCGAACAATGCCCCACCCACCCTAGGCGGGAGGCGTCTGTGGTCACCGTGGCTTGGGGATGGGGCGCAAGAAAGGGACATCCCTTCTGTAAATTCCGAGACTGGAGCCACCACTTGAGAGCATTTCTGCACACACTGCCCAGAGGGATCGGAAAATCTAGAGGTTGATGAATAATCGACCACTGAACTTGCAGCGTCAACTGTAAAATTCTCATATGCAGACGAGCACACGGGATCAGGTTGATAGCTGCTGCCATGGACAGTACAGTTTTGTACCTACCATA
Source organism: Protopterus annectens (assembly GCF_019279795.1). Lineage (NCBI taxonomy): Eukaryota > Metazoa > Chordata > Ceratodontiformes > Protopteridae > Protopterus > Protopterus annectens. The sequence goes on from NC_056737.1 coordinate 1,136,810,887, forward strand.
AATGTAGATGTTCGAGTGTTCACACTGCTGCAGTCATTACACTTGGGTTATCCTGCCGTCAGGCGGTCCCGCAGTCGGCCAGAGTTCCAAAGTCTTGGTCCGGCGTCGGTTGCTGTCGCTTCTTCCCTGACGTCAGTGCGCCAGGGGTATATAAGATGCATCCAACGCCATTTTCTTCAGTTTTTCTTGCCCCAGATGTCAGGTGCCCCCAAGTAGGTAGGCAATACATATTGCTAATAAAACATATATATAAAAAGAAAACAATACCTTCAGTTACAAGCAAATACACCACAAAGGTAGTATAGGATAGAAAGGTATAGATAAGTCCAGCTAGGACAGAGGGAATGGAGGGAGGGTAACCTGGACTGCAGCAGTGTGAACACTCGAACATCTACATTTATGGTAGGTACAAAACTGTACTATGTTTATCGTGTTACACTGCGGCAGTCATTACACTTGGGTAGAATCCCAAAGCTGAGGTTGGGTGGCTGGTCTATAAAGAGTTAGGTTTGGCTATGAGGTCCTGCAGAACTGCAGTGGCAAATCCTGCTCTGGATTTAGAGTAAAGAGGCAAGTGGTAATGCTTGGTAAAGGTGTGCACTGAACTCCAATTTGCAGCCTCCAAAATTTCCTTGGTTGGTACTCCTCTGAGAAAGGCTGTTGAGGTGGCAGTTGCTCTGCTAGAATGTGGCCTACTGTTATTAGGGACAGATTTCCCATGCTGTGTGTAGCAGTAACAAATACAGTGTCCTATCCATTTGGATATAGTCTGCTTTGAAATAGCCTTGCCCTGTGATTCTGTAACATATGCTACAAACAGTTGCTCAGTTTTCCTGAAAGCTTTTGTTTTGTCCAAGTAGAAGCGTAGCTGCCTGTGTATGTCCAAAGAGTGCAGAAGTTTCTCCCCTTTATTCTGGGGGTTTGGATAAAAAGTTGGCAAATGGATGGTTTGGTTAAGAGCCACACTAGATACCACCCTTTGGCATAAAGGTAGGGTTTGTCCTTAAAAAAACCCTGTCCTGATGAAAAATTATAAAAGGTTCAACTGCCATTAATGCCTGTAGCTCTGAGACTCTTCGTGCTGAAGTTACTGCCAGGAGCAGAGCTGTTTTCCATGATAAAAATTTTAGATCGGCTGTATTGGCTGGCTCAAAAGGTGGCAGGGTCAGTTTTTCCAAAACAAAATTGAGGTCCCAAGTCAGTGTTGGTGCTCTCCGGAGTGGTCTTATGTTTTTAGCCCCTCTGAGGAACTGCTTTAGCAAGGGATGAGAGAATAAAGGAGGATCCGTGTTGTAATGTGCTGAAATGGCAGAGGCGTGGATCTTAATTGATGAGAAGAATAGGCCTTTGTCCAGCATCTCAGTTAAGTATTGTAAAATCTGAGGAATGTTTGGGACAAGAGGGTCAAGGTTTTGAGCCTGGTTCCAGGCGCAGAATCTCTTCCATTTTTCTGAGTAAGATTTCCTGGTGCTAGGCCTCCTGACCTCCAAAATGACATCCATAAGCTTTAGAGAGAGGTGTTGCCTGTTTGACTAATGAATCTGCCATGCAGCCAGGTTTAGGGTTTTGAGCTGAGCGTGCAGGATCTGATTGTTTTGTTGAGACAGAAGGTGTGGACATTGAGGCAAAATCCATGGTGGGCCTTGAGCTAAGTTCTTTAAGATTGGGTACCAGTGCTGGCGTGGCCAGTCTGGAGCAATCAGGATCATCTGTGGTTTTTCTTGTCTGGCTTTTAGGAGTACCTTCGAAAGGAGAGGCAGTGGTGGGGAAGGCATAAACTTTTAGGCTTTTCCAGCTGAACGAGAGAGCATCCACTTTCCATGCTTGTGTGTGATAAGTCCTTGTGCAGAATTTTTATAGTTGGCAATTCAGTGGGGAGGCAAAAAGATCTATGTCTGGGCATCCCCATTTTTGTGTTAACATGCTGAAGATTTGTGGATTCAGTTTCCATTCGTGAGGGTCCATGATATTTCTGCTTAGATCGTCTGCCAGAGTATTTTTCTTTCCTGGCAGGAATTGTGCTTGCAGATGAACTTGATAAGTTAGAGCTGTGTTCCACAAGGTCATGGCTTGCCTGCAAAGGGGGTAAGAATGAGTGCCCCCTTGCTTGTTTATGTACCACATTACTATGGTGTTGTCTGTCTTTAACAATAAATGTCCTGGATGCAGAAGGTCCTTGAAAGCTGTTAGGGCATTTTGAACAGCAAACATCTCTTTTTGACTGATGGGAAGATGTATTTGGTCTGTGGTCCACTTGCCATGAACACATTTTCCTGCCATGTGTGCTCCCCAGGCGTAGTCCGAAACATCTGTTGTTAGTGTCTGCCTGGCTGTGGGTAGAGTGAAAGGCTGACCCTTGTTGAGGTGACATGCCTGTGCCCACCATCGAAACTCCTCTTGTAGGCAGCGAATTATTGGTATTACTGCTTCTAAGCTGTGAGAGTGCTGAGTCCAAACACTTTTTAGGTACCATTGTAATTTCCTCATATGCAGTCTGGCATATGGAATTAGTAGTATGCAGGATGCCATGAACCCCAGGGCCTGCAGAATTATTCTTGCAGGGAGATGGGACTTTTTTGCCATTAGGTGAAAATATTGAGTCAGTTGTCCTTGTTTGTCTGGCGTGAGATAAGCCATCTGGGCCATTGTAAGCTGGCACCCAAGAATATTATCTGTTGTGAGGGCACTAGTTTTGACTTCTTTTCGTTTACTGTGTACCCTAGAGAAATTAGCAACCTTTTTACAAACGTCAGATGCTTTAGAAGAATGTCCTTTGTCTCTGCTTGAATGAGGCAGTCGTCCAGGTATGGATATATTTGAATTCTTTTTTGTCTGCAAAATGCAATTACTGGTGCCAGGCACTTTGTAAAGACCATGGGTGCAGTAGATAAGCCAAAGGGCAGTGCAGAGAATTGGTAGTGCATTGTACCAGCTTTGAATCTGAGGTATCTTCTGCAATTTTGTCTGATAGGGACATGCAGGTATGCCTCTTTGAGGTCCAGAGTAATAAGCCAAGCCTTCTTGCCCAGCATGGGAAGAAGCTGCTGTAGTGTCAACATTTTGAATTTCGGAACCTCCAGGTAAGTATTTAGAGTTGAAAGGTCTAGTATGGGTCTCCAGGCTTTGTCCTTTCTGGGGACCAGGAAGAGTCTTGAGTAAAATCCTTGTCCTTGTTCCTGCTGTGGTACTTTTTGAATAGCTCTCATGTCCATGAGGGCTGATATCTGTTTTTGTGCCTCTGCCCATTGATTTTGTGGCAGGTTTGGCATTCCTTTTAGCCTTGGTAAAGTGTGAAAGTGGAACCTGTAACCTTGAGACACAATATTCAGAACCCATTTGTCCTGGGTGATTGTTTGCCAATTTTGATAAAAAAGTGCTAGTTTTCTCCCCTAAGGGTGCTGCCAAAAGGGAAGTGCTTGGCGTACAAAGGGGAAAGTCATTGGGACTGTTTCCTGTACGGTTGAGATTTGTCCTCACCTCCTTTTGGGGTTGGGGTACCCCACTGTCGTTGTCTGTTAGAGCCTTGGGGTTGAGATCTGCCCCTTAGGCGTCTGTATCTGCTTCTCTGGGATCTGTCTGACACTGGAATGGACCAATTCTTTGTTGGCCAATTTCTGCTAAACCGAGGTGGCTGTACCTGTAAGAAATCCTTGACTGTTTGCACAGCTTTAGCTTTATCCTCCATTTTCTTTACTACCGCTTCTGCCTTAACACCAAACAAGGTATCATGCTGTAAAGGAGCATCTAATAATTTTGCCTTAACATGATCAGGTAAACTCTGTTCTTTTAACAAAGCATGTCTTCGAATCACAGAACCTGTAACTGCGGCTCTACAAGAGGCCTCTAAAGAATCAAAACCACATTGCAGAGTATGTTTTCCCACCTGTTCAACTGCATGCAATAAATCCTGCATTTCTTTATAGTCAGGAGCTTCTGAGCTTGTAAGCATTTTCTGTTTTAACTGAGCCATTAAATATTGTTGGTACTTAAGCATGTGAAACTGGCAATTTAAACCCTTACTGCTAAAGTTGCAGAAGTGTAAACTTTCTTCCCCCATCTATCTAATGCTCTAGAATCTCTGTCAGAGGGGATCTAAAACAGGCGGAATAGCAAGGGGCCTGTGATGAGGCAATAAAAGAAGTCCCTGAGCCTTTTCTTGGATTCTGAATAATCCTGACTTTCCCAATGGAAATGGTCCCTTCATGGTATGTAAAGTTTCCCCAAAAGAGTAATCCTCAGGAGGAGAGGCTGAAGGGATAGATTCTTCAGCATCAGAGTCCTCATAGGGGGGTAGAGAGTATCCCTGGTCTGAAGAGGAATCAGAGGAAATGGAAACCTGATCAGAGGAATCATAGTCTGTATCCTGCCTAGGCCTTTTCTCAGGAGGGGGATGGGAACCCCTGATTAGAGTAATGAGGTCTTCGGCCATTTTGAGCATCTGTTTCTTAGGCATGGAGGACTGTCCAGGAGAATGCTGTAGTTGCTTCTTTGTCTTTAATGGTGTTTTTGTCTTGGCTGGTGCTTTAATGGTAAGTTGTGAAGGTCTGAAAACACCCTCAGAAGCTGATGCCTGCTCAGCGGCTCCGGACCCATCTGAGGGATTAGTTTCCATAGGCCCAATACCTTGAGTTTCCATAGGCCTAGTTGTCTCCACGTGGGAGTCAGAGGCGGCCTGTGGCTCTGAGGTAGCGGGTGTCAGGGGCTGTGGAAGCGCCTCACTGAGAACCGGCGACTGGCCTAGAAGAGGTTTCGTCGTCGGTTTTGGACCTCGGATGCCTGTCTTTATCCTTGTCCTTGTGTTTTTTATGAATTGCGGTCATCGGTTGTTCCGACGGCATTGTATAATTGAACCTTCGGCCAAAGTAGTGCAAAGCAAAATCAAAACGTCATTTTATAGTGCGTTTGTTAAATCTGGCACAAAACCGACAACTAGTGACGTCGTGATCAGGTACAGTAAGAGTGGAAGTCCTTATGAGGTATTTGCTTCCCACAAGAAATACAACTACTAACTTTTTCTGACATCGGTCTGAGGCAAGAAAAAAGCTTCCCCAGCGGGGTACTTAGCTTTATTGAAGACTTCGGATCTGAAATTCGACTTCGAAAATCTCAGGAGTCGGCCGACCGGCACTTGCAAACTGCTTTTGCTTCGGGCACTGCGCGGCAAGAAAGCCTGAAGAAAATGGAGTCGGATGCATCTTATATACCCCTGGCGCACTGACGTCAGGGAAGAAGCGACAGCAACCGACGCCGGACCAAGACTTTGGAACTCTGGCCGACTGCGGGACCGCCTGACGGCAGGATAACCCAAGTGTAATGACTGCAGCAGTGTAACATGATGAACATCCTAAGGATCTCAGGACTAATTCTGCAAGGGGTGCAGGGGACTGCAGGGGGACTGCAGGAGCACTAACACATGAAGTGTCTGGCTGTGTAGTCTGTCTCTGGTTAAGAATCTATTCTCGCCCCTATGAAGTCTAACACTTGAACAGGTTGAAGGGAAAACTTCCTTAGGTTTATGGTAATCCCTAGCCGAGGTGATATCTGGAGAAAGAAATCTCTGGCTAGCAAGAGTAGATTCCTGGTGGGGGCGGTGAGAATCCAGTCATCCAGGTACGGAAAGACCTGAATGCCCTGAAGTCTCAGGTGGGCCACTGCAACTGGCATGACCTTGGTGAACACCCTGGGGGCTGTGGTGAGACCGAAGGGTAGGACCCTGAACTGGTAATGACTTGCCCCTAGCCGAAAGTGGAGGAAACCTCCTGGATGGCCTGTCCATCAGAATATGGTAGTACGCATCCTTGAGGACTATCGAGCACAACCAGTCTTCCTCCTGCAGGAAGGGCAGGATGGATTGAAGCATGACCATCCCGAACGTTTCCTTGGCAACAAACAGGTTCATTGTCCACCTTGTCCCCCTCTGCCTCTGGGGGAGAAGGAGTTCTGAGCATTCCGGGACTGCTGAGTTTTCCGGAACCACAGCTTCTTTTGCCCTCGCTGGTTCCTAGAGAAGGACCTTTGATGGTTAGAGAAGCGATCCCGACGGCTGACAGCGTCTTCCCGTCTTTCTCACTCTGGACAAGTGTATTATGGACAGTCTTCCCAAACAGGGTGGAACCGTCAAAGAGTGCGTTAGCAAAGGACGCCTTGAAGGGTTCCGAGAAGTCGCAAAGACGGAGCCAGGCGTGACGCCTTAAGGCGATGTCGGACCTGCTAGCCCTAGCAGCTCCCTCAATGGCATGAGAGAGTAAATGCATGGACATATTAGACACAGACTTGAGAGTGGCCATACGAGCCGATAAGGTTCTTTTATTCTCGGCCGACATGGACTCCGGGGGAGACTCAGCATACTCTTTCACGAGGTCCCGCTGCAGTCTAATTACATGGGCCAAGTAATTCAGCGCTCTTAAAGGTGGCTGAAGCAAAAATCCGCTTTCTAAGATGGTCCATAGCCCTGGACTCCTTGTCTGGGGAGGTGGACCGAGGAACTTTCTTGGGCAAGTTCCTATTTTGTGGCCGTCGCCACCACCATGGCATCAACCGGGGAACCTTTGTTCCAAAAAGCTCTATCTGCCGGTGGACTCAGTATTTTGTCGGGTCTTTTGGGTATACAGTGTCCGGTTCCCTCCACGCTTTGGTGGTGATAAGGTCCACCAGAGGGTCGGCCGGGGCGGGGGGGGGGGGGTGTGCACCCAAGAGGTAGATGGGCCTGTGTCGAACGCCTCCAGAAATACCGACTCGTCATAGGAAGGTTTTTGGGCGGAGCACCACTCCCCCCTCTGGCAAAGGATTTCCATAATGTATCCGAAGGAGACATCTTCGTGGGGGGGGGGGGGGGTGATTTGGGTAAACCTTCCCCTTCCTCCAAGTTGGTATCCTCAGTAAGGGACTCGGGGGAGTCCAAGTGCCTCCTCTTACATGGTGTTTGTGAGGGGCCTCCTCGGGTGGACTCTCCGTGGAGGGCTCACAAATGGTTTCTTGTTCCTCCAAGGGAACTGTCTAGGGCGCAATGGACACAGGCTGTCCCTGGGGGGACTGGATGACTGAAGACAAACCCAACTGCGAGGGAGCAGGGATGGACCCCGAGGACAGAGTGAGGGGTCTCAATCCTCCAGAGAGAACCCTCTCCACGACGTTGAATGCCGAGGGAGACCCAGCATCCCTGAAACTGGAAGCCAAGACCCTCGGATCCGATGAAGGGATTGGACTGAAGCTGGAACGGTCGGACCCGACGGGATGGTATTCCCCGACCATAACGGAGCCGATGACACACACATCCCCCCCGGATCTGACGCCCAACTCTCAGCTCCGAGAGCTCGGATCCGAAAGCAGATCCAACAGACTCGAGGGCATGGCCGGCGTCGAGGCCGAAGGCACCATCGCCGCTGACCCCCTGATTCTGGGGCTCCTGTGATCTATAGACTCAGATACTCGATGGTGGATCGGAGAAGGAGCTATTGGGGCAAAAAAAGGAGCCGAATTCCCCGCACCGGGAGGGGGGACAGCCAGCAATACCCCCATCTGCATTTGAGTTTGTAGAAACCTTTGAATCATCCGATCCATGTCTTCTTCAGAGATGCTTCTGGTTGCTCTGGAGGACGCCACCAACGCCAGCCAGGAGAGCTGACGCGAGGACGACCTCGAGGGTTGTCTAGCCTCCTCCTCCAGCTCCGGAGAAAAACATGGTGAACGGAGCCAAGGAGAGGATGACCTGGGAACTTTTAGTGGAGACAAGATAACTTTAGCAGGAGGGGCCGTTGGATCTAACTTGGCCTATCGCTTGCAGCCCCTCTCTCTATCTTTATCCTTACCCACATGTCGCTCTGTATCCCTGTGCTTTTCTTTAATCTTCTTGGCCTCTTTCTCGCCCTGTGGTAAAGGTGGGAGGGTGAGTCGCGGACAGGGGAGAAGGGCCAGAAGGCTGAACAGCCACAGCCGGGGCTGGTAAGGAAGCTGAAGAGGAAGAAGAAGCAGAAGTTGATTCTGTGGGTAGAAGACCCGCCAGAATCAACTTATTCCTGCGATCCCGCAGGGCTCGTAGGTTGAAGGCCGCACAAATCTTGCAGCCAGAAGACAAATGGGCCACCCCCAAACAAACTACACACAGAGTGTGACCATCGGCTGGACACAGCTTGTGGCCACAATCTGTGCACTTAGAGAAAGTCACTTTCTGACATTCTAATGAACACACACACACACACACGACGGGCGGGAAGGGAGGCCCACACTAAAAAAAAGTTTTCAACTTTCAAACATGGAAAAACCCAATAAGTATCTTGGCCAATTAATAATTTACTTCAAAATTATCAAAAAGGGCGCACACAAACCAAGTTTTAGAAAAAAAAAACCCTAACACTTGCCTGGAGCTCAAGAATCCGGTGCTGGCGAAGCCACGGCAAACGAGCTCTGCAGATTGGAAGGAGGTTGCAGTGCAGTATGGGTAGGAGGGAGGAGCTTGTAGCTCGGATCTTTTTGCTTGGTATGCTGCCGGCTCGGATCCGTATTGGATCAGTAACCCACAGGTTGCTGATCAAATGAAGTTAACTACTTCAGATGTACAGTTCTGTACACTTACCATAAATGTAGATGTTCAAGTGTATTCACTGTTGCAGTCATCACACTTGGGTTATCTTGCCAGGGGTAGCCCTCAGTCGGTCTGAGGCTTAGTATTTCTGCGTCGGTTGCTGTCGCTCCGGAACTGACTACAGGTCATCAGTGGTATAAAAACAGGCAGCTGACGCCATTACACCAGTTTCTCCTGTCCCAAGTGTCAGGAGCCCCCAAATAGGGAGCTAGGTTATGGTGGAATAACACCACCAGTAGAAAGTAAATACCAAATAGCACTGTAAAAAAAGATCAGAGATGCTTCTGGTTGCTCTGGAGGACGCCACCAAGAGAGGGAGAGAGAGAGAGAGAGAGAGAGACAAGGGGGATGGAGGGTGGGAAACCAGGACTGCAACAGGGAATATCTTCGAACATATACATTTACGGTAAATATACACAACTGTACTATGTTCTTAGTGTTTCACTGTTGCAGTCATCACACTTGGGTCGATTCCCAAAGCTGAAGAAATGGGGGTGGGGGGCAGTCAAGAAGAGTTGGGGCTGGCTTGTATACCCTGAAGGACTGCGGTTGAAAGCCTGCTCTGGATTTGGAAATGACAGGCAGGTGGTAATGCTTGGTGAAGGTATTAACAGAACTCCATGTTGCAGCCTCCAAGATGTCCCTGGTTGGGACCCCTCTGAGAAAAGCTGCAGAGGTGGAAGTTGCCCTAGTGGAATGTGTTCTGACCCCCTGGGGGGGGGGGGCTTCCCATGGTGTTTGTAACAGAAATGGATACAGTGTGCTATCCATTTGGAAATGGTTTGTTTCGATATGGCCTTGCCCTCTGCCTCTGCTGCAAAGCTGACTAGTAACTGGTCAAATTTCCTAAAGAGCTTAGTCCTACCCAGGTAGAATCTGAGCTGTCTGTGCACATCTAAAGAGTGCAGGATCCTTTCCCCCTTATTTTGAGGTTTAGGGAAAAAGGTGGGCAAATGAATAGATTCGTTGAGAGCCACACTAGACACCACTTTAGGCATGAAAGTTGGGTTAGTCCTGAGGGAGACCCTGTCAGCATGAAAATTGATGAAGTATTCCACAGCCATGAGTGCTTGTAGCTCAGACACTCTTCTAGCTTAAAGTGATGGCCAGAAGCAAAGCTGTTTTCCAAGAGAGGAATTTTAACTCTGCTGAATCTGCAGGCTCAAATGGGGGGGGGGGGGGGTAACGTGAGCTTTTCCAACACAAAGTTAAGGTTCCAAGCAGGGGTAAGAGCGCTTCTGGGTGGCCTTAAGTTGTTAGCTCCTCTAAGGAAATGCTTGATGAGGGGGTGTGAAAATAGAGGTGGCTCTGTGCTGTAATGAGCACAGATGGCAGAGGCATGGATTTAAATAGAAGAGAAGGATAGGCCTCTGTGAAGCAGGTCTGCTACGTAATCCAGGGTGAGGGGTAAGGAGGGCTGTGTTGGTTCAGCTCCTTTATCCTGGTTCCATAAGCAATATGTTTTCCACTTGTCAGCATAGGATTTTCTAGTGCCAGGTCGTCTGGCTTCACATAGAACGTCCAGGACTTGCTTGCTTAAGCTGGCCACTGGAGGAGAGGTCAAGGAATAAGCCAGGCTTGCCAGGTTCAGGGTCTGCAATTGTGAATGCAAGAACTCTCCCTTCTGCTGGGTCAGGAGAGTTGGAATCTGAGGGGGGTGCCATGGAGGCAATGGTGACAGACTGCGCAGTAATGGGTACCAATGTTGGCGTGGCCAGTCTGGGGCAATCAAGATTGCCCTTGGTCTTTCCTCCCCTATTTTGATTAACACCTTGGTAAGAAGAGGTAGAGGGGAAATGCATAGCTCGAGAGGTTTGCCCACTTGAAGGATAGGGCATCCACTTTCCAGGCCTTGCTGTGAGGTTCCCTGGTGCAGAATTTGCTGAGCATGATGGTTGTTGTGGGAGGCAAATAGGTCCACCTTCAGGGTACCCCATTTCTGGGTTACGAGGCTGAAGGTGTTGTGGTTTAATTGCCACTTGTGTTGGTCTAGGAGATTTCTGCTTAAGCGGTCTGTCAGAGAGTTTTGGTTCCTTGGCAGGAATTGTGCAGGTGAATCTGCATGGCTGAAGCAGTGTGCCAAAGTGTCATGGCTAGCCTGCATAGTGGGTTTCTCCCTGCTTGTTGATGTACCACATCACTGTGGTTTTGTCTGCTTTGATTAGTAGAGGCCCCTGAGAGAGTAGGAATCTGAAAGCTGTCAGAGTGTGCTGAACAGCTAGCATCTCTTTTTGGTTGATGTTCAGATGAATTTGATTTGGGCTCCAGTGGCCCTGAATGCACCTGCCGTCTAGGTGAGCACCCCAGGCATAGTCTGATGCATTTGTGGTTAGGGTCTGGGTGGCATGGGGTTGTGAAAAGGGAAGTCCCTTGTGGTTGCATGCTGCTGCCCACCAAAGAACATCTTTCCTTAGACAGGGTATCATAGGTATAATAGTTTCCAGGTCCTGGGAATGTTGACACCAAAGGCTTTTTAAGTACCACTGAAGTTTCCTCATATGCAGTCTGGTATATGGAATTAGTAGACTGCAGGAGGCCATGAACCCTAGAGCTTGCAGGATTTTCCTTGTGGATAACTGTGTTCTGGTGGCCAGCTGGGAGAAGTAGCCTGTCAGATGGGCTTGTTTTTCTGGAGTAAGGAATGCCATCTGGGATGCTGTCTCCAGGCTTGCTCCCAGGAATACAATTTTTTGACTGGAGACTAATTTGGATTTCTTTTCATTTACAGTGTACCCCAGTGAGGTCAGTAGGTCTTTTACAAATATCAGGTGCTGAAACAGCTTTTCCTGACTGTCTGCCTGAATCAGTCATCCAACTACGGGTAAATTTGAACATTTCTTTGTCTGCAAAAAGCAAAGGCTGGAGCCAGGCATTTTGTGAAAACTCTGGGAGCAGTGGATAAGCCAAAGGGAAGTGCAGATAACTGATAATGCATAGATCCTGCCCTGAAACACAGATATTTCCTGCAAGAGTCTCTGATTGGGATGTGCAGATAAGGCCTCTTTTACGTCTAGAGTGAGTAACCAGGCATCTTTGGATAGCATAGGAAGAAGCTGATGGAGGGTGAGCATTTTGAATTTTGGTACCACCAGGAAGGTGTTTAGAATGGATAGATCTAGGATTGGGCACCAGGTGCCCTCTTTTCTGGGTACCAGGAAAAGTCTGGAATAGAAACCGTGGCCTATCTGGTCTGCAGGAACAGGCTGAAATGCCCTCATGGAGAGCAGGGAATTAACTTGGTTTTGTGCTTCTGCCCACTGGTTTGGAGAAAGATCTGGGAACCCTTTTGGGGTTGGCAGTATGTGGAAATAAAATTTGTACCCCTGGGACACTATGTTGAGGACCTATCTATCGTTGGTGATGGAGGCCCAGTTTTTTGCATGGGAGGCAAGTTTTCCTCCTAGGGGCACAAAGCAGGTGGGTAGAGGTAAGAGGTGGAGTTGAAAAGTCATTGTGAATTCTTTCTACAAGGGGTGGCGTAGCACTCCCTGTTTTAGAAGTGGAGGTACTCAATTGCTTAGATCTCTGCAATCTCTGGGCTTCCTGTCTGGGGGATCTGCTTCCCCTAGGTCTAGTCTGAGCCGGCCTAGAGGGGGCTGGAAAGGACCAGTGTTTTGAGGAGCAATGCCTACTGAATCACGGAGGCTGGACTTGCAAAATAGTCTTTAACTGTCTGCATAGATTTAGTTTTTTCTTCCATCTTTTTTAAAACCTCTTCTGCCTTGGTGCCAGATAGGATTGTGTTTGTTCAGTGGTGCATCCAATAATTTTGATTTGACATGGCCTGGCAAGGTCTGTTCCTTAAGCCAAGCATGCCTCCTAAATACAGAACTTGTGACTGCTGCCCTGCAGGATACTTCTAGGGCGTCAAACCCACATTGCAGGGTATGCTTAGTAACTTGGCTTGCAGAATGCATAAGCTCCTGTAATTCTTCATTTTCTGCATAGTCTGGAAAGGTAGATAATTTTAGTCTAAGAAGTTCCATAGTATGTTGCTGGTATTTCAGCATGTGGAACTGACAATTTAATGCTCTAATAGCAAGAGCTGCAGAGATATATACTTTTTTACCCCATCTGTCTAAATCCGAAGGGGTGAGATTCTTAGCTATGGTTGTTTGTATTCCTTGAGGTCCTTGGGAGATGACCTCTGGGTCAGCAGTAGGACTTTTGAAAAGAACTTTGTGAGTAGAGTTACCACCTGTCCCACTTTGAGAGGGACAATCCCTCTTTGGGCAGCTGTGTCCTGACAAAAAATTGTAAAAATGGCAAATGTCCTGAGATTTTAGGACAAAATTATTTCCTATATTTTATGTAATAGTTGCATAAAACAGTTATTCTGTATCTAAAATACCTAAATGTTATAAGAAACAGAATAAGCAACTAAAATGCTGCAAGAATAAGCTTTTATTTAGGCAAAAAAGTTAAGTTCTAACCTTTGTACTGACCGTGGGTATGTGTTGGCCTGTAAAATCTGATGTTTGTACCAGAAACGTCCCACTTTGGCCATTTGAAAAGGTGGCAACCCTATTTGTGAGAGTCAGGGAGTCTGCAAAACCTGTCAGATTTCCTGGAAGCAGGAGGTAGAGTACCAAGAGTTACACTGGATTCCATGAAAACATCATCCACAACATCCAGAACAGGAGGAATAGCTAAGTGTCTGTGCTGTGGTGAATCTAAAAATTTCCTGAGTCTCTCTCAGGACTGAGGATAATCCTGCCATCCCCAATGGAAATGCTCTCTCATGGTATGTAGGGTTTCACCAAAAGAAAAATCCTCTGGAAGAGAGGCAGAAGGAATGGATTCCTCTGCATCTGAATCCTCATAAGCAGATAAGGGCATGTTTTCATAATCAGAAACCTCAGAGTCGTTGGACTCTTGGTCAGATAAAGCTGCTGGGGACAAGTTTCTTTTTTCTTTTAGAAGGGGTAGGCTGGCTTCCCCTAATCAACATAAGGTCTTCTGCCATTTTAAACATTTGAGATTGAGGCATGGAAGCAGGTGCTTGAGCTTGGGTCGTCGTTTTTTTAGCTGTAGTTCGTACCCTGGGAATTAGAAACTCGGTAGTTTTAGAAAGAACTGAAGATGTGAAAGAAGTCGTCGATTTATGTCGAATATCGGTAGTGCGAAGAATTTCCTTGGAAGCCGGTGCCTGCACAGCAACTCCGGAACCATCCAAGGTACAGACATCCGCAGCTTCCGTAGTCAAAGAACAGTCTCACGGCATACTGGACTCCGAACGGGTCTCGGGAGTGGCCTGTGAATCCATAAAAGCAAAATCAGGGGCTGCAAACGTGCCTCACTGAGTACCGGGAAAATGGCGACTAGCTTAACGGAAGCATCGTCGGCAGTTCTGGACCTGTGCGGTCTGTCTCAGTCTTTACCCTTAGTTTTTTCAGAAGACTGGTAGTTGGGTGGCTTACTGAAGCCATTTCGGAATACGGAAATCTAGAACGAAAATATTTAGCTACGATGAGGGCCAGACGACGTATAGTTCTGGCATTGAACAAAGCACAAAACTGACAGCGAGGAACGTCGTGGTCTGGGCCTAAACAGGTGACGCAGTAAGAATGGAAATCTCGGTGTGGTATTTGCTTTCCAGAGGCGAGACAATTGTTAACTTTTTCTGACATCGGTAAGAGCAAGAAAAAGGGATCCCCAACGGGGTACTTAGCTTTAGAACACTTCAACTTCAATTTTGGAAATGAAAACTCAGGTATCGGCCGACCGGCACTCGTGCGAACTGCTTCTGCTTCGGGCTCCTCAGCAAGAAAGACTGGTGTAATGCCGTTGGCTGCCTATTTTTATACCACTGATGACCTGAAGTCAGTCCTGGAGTGACAGCAACCGACGCAGAAATACTAAGCCTCTGGTATTTGGGCCGACTGAGGGCTACCCCTAGCAGGATAACTCAAGTGTGATGACTGCAACAGTGAAACACGAAGAACATCTGTTGATACTTCAAGCACTTAAAATATACTCGTATACATTCACAGGTAAGTACTAGGCAGTCAGTCTGCAGACCATTTCAAGCCTGGCCAAAAAACTCTATAAACAATTTCCCTCTAGCCTCAAGGAGAGAAGACTATCTATCTATCTATATATATATATATATATATATATATATATATATATATATATATATATATATATATATATATATATATATATATATATATATATATATCTATATCTATATATATATATATATATATATATATATATATATATATATATATCTAGATAGACAGACATATATTACACAGATATATTTAGGCACACATCTTATATATTTACTTGTGTGTGTACACAAAAAGCAGGCACCAGAAATGTATTTCAGCTGTTTGCTAACAGACATACAAGTACAAACATGCACACCCTTGTAATGGCTACTTCAGTTATTAGTGTTAGCCATGCCCCCACCCCGGTTATCAAGCAGAATGAGAATGACAGCTACAATAAAAGATCTCCTTCAGGGTACAAGCATTTTCTGCTGGGAAATGGCACATTTTTTTAAACCACTCTGTCTCTGTACATTATTTCTCCCCTTTGGAATGTTGACTATCCACTAGTGATAGCTGATTCTCAAAACCTGAGTTTTAGTTAAGTGTACTCCTTAGCACTGTAGATGTCTTTTTTGCTCAAGTTTCTACAACTTTTTTATTCATTAGCGTTGTTTTTCTCGATTGATCCCACCCCCCATCAGGATCAGCTGTGGAGTAGGCAGAGGTGCTGCAGTGGCCAATGCACCAGCCACTACACCAAATGCTGTGTCTCTAGCAACCCCTCACCTGCTTTTCTACAGGGTGAAAAATGTCACCCTATGCGAGGCAACCTGGAGGGCTTGTGGTAGTCTCAGTCGATGGTTCTGCAGTTGGGGGGGTAGACTTCTCATTGCAAAGTGCGATAGCCCTTGTAGGTCACCCTGCTTCAGGTTCAGCAGGTGCTGAAGACTAAGCTGGACCGGATAAATAAATAAATAATTAGAGACACAGACATAGACGCACAGACACACACACACACACACACACACACACACACACACACACACACACATACATTCTCTTCCCACTGTCCTACTGTATTTTCTTTGCTTGTGTCCCTTTCTGACTTGGCTATTTATCCTATTTCATCACAGGAAATACAAGGCTATAAGACTGCAGGCTGTGTGTGCCTTGCCAATAACCACCTACAGGCTTTACCAACCTCTTCACGGAGGGCAAAGCCTATACATCCCAGAGTGTAGTTTAGGGTACCCACCCAATGATTTAAGCTATAACAACATATGTTGACACGTGGCTGCAACATGGGTTAGGTTCATAGGTAGGTACTCGGCTATCTGGCCGAAGGCATTTATAAGCCTAGCCAGAATGTGTTGGCTTTCGCCGCCCCCTTAGATTAGTTCCCTGTGCCTCTGTCTAGCACAGCCACTGAAGTGATCCCTGGGGTAAACTTTCTGTTTCTCATCCACTCGTCAAGGTTTCTCTTCAAGAGGGTTAGTGAGGAGCTCTGCCTAATGTAGTCTGGAATCTTGTTCCAGAGCATGGGAAGTCTCTGGGACAGGAATCTATCCCTCCAGCATGTCCTATGCATTGTTGTGGTGAGGTTATGATCCCTAGCGCGTGTGGCTCGAGGGGATACAGTTTTCTTTAGGTGGAGCATGTCCATCAATTCTGGGTTGGACATGGCCTTGTATGTCAGGCAGAGATCACCTCTGAGTAGGCGGTATGTAACCGAGTACAGCTGGAGTTTCTTCAGTCGGGCTGGATAGGGCCTCTGCTTGAGGCCAGTGATCCTCTTGGTGAGGTACTTCTGTGGTCTTTCCAGTTGTTGCAGATGTCTTGTAAGGTACATCCCAAATGGGGCATTGTACTCTATGATGGGTGTGATGAGTGATGCATAGAGGGGCCCAATGACCTCTTTCGATCTGGATGCAAATGTGATTAGGTGGGGCACACAGAAGGATTTTCTAACCACTTTGGCAATGTGATTATCAAAGGAGAGGTTACTATCTACTTGGGACCCCAGATCCCTTATTACGTCTTCCATATTTAGGGGGCTACCAATTATGTGGCAGTTTGTGGGTACTTTGTTTGTTCCAAATGGGATGACTATGCACTTTTTGGCATTTAGCTTGAGGCCATGATTTTGACACCAGGTATCCTTCTCACTGAGACCCTTTTGGAGGATGCCTGTGTCAGCCGGAGAGTCAATTATAGCCCCTAGTTTGCAGTCGTCTGTGAACTTGTTGGAGGGGTGGGAGCCCATATAAGGGCTCCTCAGCAATGAAGCAGTTTGATAAGCATGTGAACACAGACAGCGTCAGGCATACTACAGCCATACTGATATCCCTTGGTCACAGGATTACTCACAGCTCAGTTGCTTGGCCACTGCCACTGTTGTAACTGCAAGGCTTCATCATGTAGCCTGCCCACTGGCATGACAGCACTAGGTCAGAACTTGTGCATACCCTAATCATCTTTGGAACCTATCAAACTACCTCAGAGCACAAAGTATGAGATTACTATGCTTCCTTCTGAGTATGGACTCTTTTCCCTAGTACAATGAGGTAAAAACATGTTCTAAATTATTTATTGATCTTTGTTTACTGGGAAAGTCTGACTGGGTAGGAGAAAAGCTCCATTTGTTTACATTGCATTACACTTGGTTCCAGTTAAACACTGGGTAGTTACATTTCTGTTTACATTTATATACATACAGTACTTTCATTTATACATTCTAAGATTTTACAGGGATACAAATTACTAAAGAGAAAGCCTACATGGAACTTAGTGGATAGTTCAGGAAGCAGTTATGTATATAAATTGTTCTGTCATTTCAGTGAGAGG
Source organism: Protopterus annectens (assembly GCF_019279795.1). Classification (NCBI taxonomy): domain Eukaryota; kingdom Metazoa; phylum Chordata; order Ceratodontiformes; family Protopteridae; genus Protopterus; species Protopterus annectens. Next base: position 1,136,828,314 of record NC_056737.1, read on the forward strand.
CTGAGAGAATTCTATTTAAGGAGAGTAGTGTCCAGTGAGCACAACACCTTAACCAGGTGATGAGCATGTGCAGAACTAGGATTGGTTAGGATATTGTGGATTAAAACAATTGAGTTTGTAGGAGAGTTTTATTTGTGTGGGGATACTATTCCAGAGTTTTGCAATGTATGGGGAGTACACAGAATCTCCTGCAACATTACTTGACTTATTTGTAGTAAGAATTTGTTACTAGAACAGAAGTTCACTGCAGTAATATGTTTTTAGTGCAGGACATTTTTTCTGGATGATTAATAACTGTGTGTGCTGTAGTTAGTTGTGAATATGTTGGGCATTTGCTTTAAGCTATGACAATGGTGGGTCCCATCAGGGATATTGGTGGCAAATTTAGCTATTTTATTGTAGCATGAGGCAAGTTTCTTTATTTGAGTACTGCTTAAGTTTGTTAGGCTAAGAGCGGCATATAGGAGAGTTGGCAGGTAAAAGGTCTTAAATCTGCTTATCCAATTTTTTTTTATACAGGTTAACTTTTGCCCACTAAATGTAAGTTTAAAATTATCATGAACTTGTGCACACGTCTTATATTTTTCTCCAAGACAGACCTTAAAAACTCAGCCTTTGGAAAGTTTGTCTGCTAAAGTAAAAGTCAATTATGAAATTATGGCAGTAGATAAAAGAAAAGAGTTGTATAATAAATGCAAATCCACCTCAATAATTTAGGCAAATTTACTCCGTATGAAACACTGGGTGAGCATATTGCTTTAACTAAGGAAGCTATTTTTTGAGCTGGGACACAGGATCTGAATTGCCTAGACATACGACAGTCTTAAGATTAATTCTGTTGGCTGCCAAAAAAACAATTACTAGAAAATGGAAATCAAAGTCTAAACCAACTGTATCTGAAGTATTGATTATTAAATAAATAAAGACTGAAGAGGGATCTTTAAAAAAAATGGAAGGAACAAATTAGAAAGAAATGGAAATTGTGGAAACAATACATGCCAAACAACATTCAGGAGGAGGAGTTAGGTTTAAGGGAAGGCATAATTCAGGAATTTATGTATTGTTGGACTGATGACAGTTACAAAGAAACACAAGATATGTGATGTACAACGTATGTACATGGAAAATGTTAAATATTGTTTGTTTTCTGTTAATGTCTTTTGGCTTTTCCCAATTAGGGGTCGCCACAGCGGAACTCCAGTCCGCTAATAACTGGCAGTGGATTTTTACGGTGCTGAGTTGCCAGCCCGATGCCCAACCTTGAAAGAAGGTGCACCCATTCACGCACGCACCAACCTGCATGTCTTTAAACATCACTCAACCGTGGGGAGGACATGCAGACTCCACATAGAAGGCGCTCCACATGCAAACTCCACACAGAAGGCGCTCCAGCCGAGAATTGAACGGGAGAACCTCTTGCTGTGAGGTGACAACGCTAAACGCTGCACCACCACAGACCCTGTTTTCTGTTAATATATGTTTGTTTACATCTTAAGTGATAATTTTACAATGCTGTTAAAAATAATTCAGGTTAAGTTATTTTTCTTAAATACTAAGCAGCCTGTATAGAAGCATGTTCAATATTTCTTGCAACAGTAACGTAACACAGAACAGCAGGCATACAAGCTCCATAGCTTTCAACACACTTCTAGGGACAGTGAATCTGGTGGTGACATACTGCTCTATATTAGTGCATTCTGAACCCTATGCTTAAAATTAAATAAAAGCAACATTTACACTGCAGCTATTTTAACATTTGTGCAACTTCACACTTATAAACTAGCTGATATAAAATGTTTAACTCAACACAGACTTGTTAACGGAAATGCTAAGACTTGTTAACGGAAATGCTAAGAATTCCTCCTGCACTACATGACTTAAGTATACACATAGTGCATTATATAATGATGTCTCTCAAACAAAAGCATTGAAAGGTATTATACGTGCATTTAAATCTTCAGAAATGCATTTTATATTTAGGTTGCGGTGTTCTGTCACTTGCATTGCACAATTCATACAAAGAAATATACTGTACCTAGTTCTATGGCATATAGAGGATTAAGTCCTGTCTACAAACCATACAACCCAATTTTGATTAGCAGTTTGGGTAGCTGCTAACACAAGGCAGGGAAGGATGGGAGTGAGTGGCCAATGCTGACTCACCACTCACCCAATTGAGGAGACAGCTGACACTTACCTTAGGAAAAGACGTCTTTCAAAAAACAAACAGAATATGCACTGGGGTCTATGCCAAACCAATAATGTATTATTCTTCACGGGGTGTATAAACATGTACATTTTCAGGAAAAGGTACTGTACACTTCTAAATCTTCAAGTCTGAACATCACTGCCAAGGGGAAAGCAAGGGTCAAGTAGCAGGAAAAAAAAAAAAACAAAAGAAGGTGGTTGCCTGAATGACAGCCTTGTGTGGTCGGTGATAACCTCACTGTGGAAAGACTGGCCTGATTCGACTAATAGTTAGGAGGCAGCAAGGATAAAAAAAATTAAAGAAGAAGAAAAAAAACTTATGCACCTACCATAACGTTCCATTTTTGTTGTCCTTCATCTCGCCTTTCTTCTTGCTGGTTGGGTTCGGAGCCGATCCTCGGCTCTGACTCGGCTGATATACAATAGCTCGAGAGCTTTTAATGGCTCGAGGGTACCCCTTATCCCAACATGCCTAGCGGCAGCTACCCAGATCTCATTTGTAATAGCCCACACTAGACATATGTAGTAAGAAAAACAATTTTTTTTACTAAGCTCTTACACCAAGGTAGGAAGGGAAGAAGAAAGGACAAAGTATGGTTAACCCAACCTGGCATGTCAGCAGGAAACTCAGCCAGTATAACCATTAAAGAACTCCTTTCGAACCTGCAGGAAGGGGGAAGGAGGGGGAGATCCAAGAAAGAAGCCGAGATGAAGGACAACAAATATGGAACGTTATGGTAGGTACATAACTTCTTTATGTTATGTTGTCCCAACTCGCCTTTGTTCTTGCTGGTTGGGACTGTGTCCCCAGCATCTGGTTCTCGGGTGGTTCACTGGAAAAAACTCTTCAGGACTGTGTATCCAAACGATACCATATTCCGGGAGACCACATCCACTTTGTAGTGAGATAAAGGTATGAGGATTTGCCCATGTCACTGCTGCACAGATCAAAACTAAGGGCAATTTAGCTTGGAAGGCAACAGAGGTGGCTAAAACCCTGTTTGAATGTCCTCTGGGTCTTCCTGGAAGCGTCCTTTTATGCAAACCACATGAATAAGTGATTGTGTCTGACAGCCATTTTGATAAAGTCATTTTAGAAACTGGATAACCTTGCTTAGTGTCAGCAAAGGATATGAACAATTGGTCTGATTTTCTGAGGTCTTTGGTTATGTGTAAATAAAAACGTAATTGTCTATGAACATCCAATTGGTGCAATCTACACTCTGCCTTGTTGCCATAATTTAGGAAGAACACAGGAAGCTCAATGGACTGATTTAAGTTAAACTCAGAACAAACCTTTGGCAAGAAGGAAGGACTGGTCCTTAGAAAGACACTATTTTTGTGAAAAATGAGATATGGTGGGCGAATAGACAAAGCATGTAATTCAGAAATCAGTCTAGCTGAGGTTATAGCAACCAAGAAGAGGGTTTTCCAAGATAGAAACTTCAAGGGGCAAGATGCTGCTGGTTCAAAAGGGGGAAGAACCAATGAAGCCAAAACCAAGTTTAGGTCCCAGGGGCGGGAAGTTCTCTTACTGGGAGCAGTAAAGCTGCTGTAGCTCATAAGAATGCTCTGCACAACTTATGGAACATAATGTTAGAACACAAGTCTCCTACGTGAAAATTGGAGATGGCAGCTAGTTGGACCCTAATGGTAGCTGCAGCTGCGCCTTTTTCGAAGGTTTCGGCTAGAAAGTCAAGAATCTTGTGAACAGGAGCCGTAAAAGGATCAATGTTGTTACTTCTGGCTCAGTAAGAGAACCTCTTCCATTTGCTAGTGTAAATCCTCCTAGTAGTGGGCTTGTGGGAGGACACTAGGATGTGTTGTACAGCAGGGGAAATGTTTTGGAGCCTGGCTAAGACTGGAAGTGGAGTAACCAAGCAGTCAGCTTGAAAGTTTGAAGGGATGGATGAAGCCCGCCTGACTGGTGCATCAGGAGGTCCGGAACTGGGTCCAGTATCCAAGGCTCCAGTTGAAGGTGACGGCGAAGAAACGGAAACCATATCTGACGAGGCCAGTAAGGAGCAATGAGGATGAGTTTGCAACCCAACAATTTTGCTTTCTGAAGTACCTTTGGAATGAGAGGGAAGGGTGGAAAAGCATATAGTAGTCCCGGAGGCCAATCGTGAACAAGAGCATCCCTGGGTGACTGTCCTGGAGGGGGAACTAGGGTGAAGTAGCTGCTGCATTTGTTGTTTAGGGGAGTGGCAAAAAGATCACAGCATGGCTGGCCCCATTTGCAGAAAAACAAGTCCGCAACTTCTTGCTTCAGGGACCACTCGTGAGGCATGAGGATAGCCCTGCTTAGCCTGTCCACTATCACGTTGGATTTTCCAGAATGTGCATTGCAATCAGAAAATGTTGGTAAGACATCGCCCCTTGCATACTCGAAGCGCCTCTCGACACAAGGGGTAAGATCTGGTTCCACCCTGTTTGTTGATGTACCATACACCACTGACATATTGTCTGCCTGGATTGCAATGGTCCCTGTAGGTAGAGAGTCTTGAAGTGCTTGCAACGCCAGAAGCACCGTTCTCATCTCTAGAACACTGATGTGCAAATGGTACTCATGAGGTTGCCACATCCCTTGGACAGTCCGTCCCAGACAATGCCCCCTCCATCAGGGAAGCATCCATGGTCACTGTGGCTACCGGATGTGGGTCTAGAAAGGGTCTGTCCAGAGTCACCTAGGGGAAGACCAGCCACCACAGTAGGTCCCTTTTTGCAAGATTCCGTGATCAATATCATGTGTGACATTGGCAATTGCTGGAAAGACCACTGAGCGAAGAAAAGACATTGTAGAATCCGTATGTGGAAGCGTGCTAAAGGAACTAGCATAATAGCTGCAGCCATTGAGCCCAGTACTTGTAAGACTTGTCTTGCCTGAACTCCTGTCTTGTTTATGAGAAAGGAAACTTGTTGACAAATGGCTGACACCCTGTCTAGAGGCAGTTTTGCTATCATAGGTCTTGTGTCCAAGTCTGCCCCTATAAAAGTAATAGAGTGACAATGCAGCAAGGCAGACTTTTTGTAGTTTATTTTTTATGCCTAACTGGGAACAAGTTTGGATTGTGTATTCCTGTGCCTTGATTAGTTGATGCTCGGTGGTAGCAGTGAGGAGCCAGTCATCTAGATATGGAAACACCAGGAATCCTAGATGCCTTCAGGTGAGCCGTTACCACTACCATACACTTGGTAAACACCCTGGGGGCTGTGATGAGACCAAAGGGCAGGGCCCTGAACTGATGATGACTGGCTCCCAGCCAGAAGCGTAGGAATCTCCTGGATTGCCTGTCCATTTTTATATGGTAGTATGGGTTCTGGAGATCTATGGAGCACATCCAATTGCCCTGACCCAAGAAGGGAAGAATGGACTGCAGTATCACCATCCAGAACTTTGTCTTTTTTACAGATTGGTTTAGCTTGCTGAGTTCCAAGATTGGTCTCCAGTCCCCTGTCCTTTCTGGAACTAAAAAGAACCTTGAGTAAGTTCTGGATCTGATTTGGTCTGCGGGGACTTCCTGGATGGCTCTTTTTTCCAGCAATCTTTGAACCTCTAGGATTGCATGATCCCGAAGACTGGCTGGAACATCTGGGATAGAATGTTTATCTTTTGAGGGGGACTGATAACAGGGAATTTTGTAACCCCTGGATATTATCGACAGTACCCATGTTTCTCTCGTGATAAGATTGCCAGGCTGCTGGGTACAGTGATAGTCTGCCCCCGAATGCCTCCAGAGGTGGACAGCCAGGCCTCCCTTCAGGAGTGCTGGAACGGCCTAGCAGCGAAAGTATCGCTGTTGCCCTGTTGTTGCGGACCCCCTCTGCCATGAGGGCGGTGTCTTCCATTGTTGTTTCCCCCTCTGCCCCTGGGGGAAAAATCACCACGTGTGTCAGGCAAAGATCCCTGGGATTTTCGAAACCACATTTTCCCACTCTTCTGACGCTTAGGATAGGGTCTTGATGGAATGGAAAAGTGGACCCATACGGCAGAGAGAATCTTGCCATCCTGTTCACACCTGGTGAGAGTCTCTTTTACCTGAGGCCCAAACAAGGATGAACCATCGAAGGGGGTGTTGGTAAATGAAGACTTAAAGGGCTCCGCAAATTGACAAAGGCGCATCCAGGAGTGTCTGTGTAAAGCTACTCCAGTACCTGCTGCCCTACTCACTCCATCTGCCGCATAAGAAATCAGCCTCATGGAGGAGTTTACCATGGAGTTCAAGGTGGCAAGCCGCCCTTTTCGCAACTCTCTCAGCTGTAGGATCTTGCAGGGTATCTCCTAGTTCCTTCAGGAAATCCCTCTGAAGTAGTGTGAAATGTGACAAGTAATTCAGCGATCTGAGAGTAAAAGTCGCTGAAGAAAACATATGCTTCCCATACCTGTCCATCGTGTGAGACTCTCTGTTTGGCAGATGAAGATGTTTCCGCAAGTTCCTTCTTGGTGGCTGCTCCCACCACCATGGCATCAACAGGGCCTCCCTTGGAGAGGAAAGACATCTTCTGGAGCTGTAATAAATTTATTGGGTCTCCTCGGAACAGGTTCCATGGTCTCTGGAGCGCTCCACGCCTTTCAACTCACTACAGACAAAAGTGGGTTGAAAGGCAGAGACACCCAAGAGGTGAAGGGTTGGGAACCAAATGCGTCCAGGTATACGGACTCGTCCTCAAAAGGACTAGGGACTTCCAGCCACCCCTCTGTCTAAGGATTTCCAAAAGGTCTGAAAAAGAGACATCCTCAGAGGGGGACTGTAGGGACCCTTCCGACTCATCCAGGTCCGTACCCAAAGTGATAGATTCAGGGGAGCCTAGATGCTTCCTCTTACATTTCTTCTTCCAAGGTACCTCCTCCAAATGTTGGGAGGAGGTTTCGGAAGTGGGGTCACCCAGTGGGGCGTCCTGGAGCACAGGTTCCCTAAGTTTGGCAGGAGGAAGGACAAAGGCCAGCACAGGCACCGAGGGAGAAGCAGCCAATGGAGCCGAGGGTGGAGCAGTCTCAGGAGACAGCATGCTCCTTATCACCTCAAAGGCGCCATGGTCCCGAGTCGAAAGAGCTTCTGGCTCCGAAGAGCCCGGAGATCTCCTTCGAACCGGGAGCAAAGGCTCCGAGGCCGATGCAGGAGCCGAGCTCACCTGTGCCGAAGCTCCAAGAAGGAGAGCAGGGTCGGACAAGTGTCCGATACCACTTCCCCCCTCAAAGCTGACGAGAGAGCTTTGTCGCCCAGACCCTTCGACGGACTGAGACATTGAGGAGATTGGAGCGGTCATCGGAACTGATAAGAGAGAAGAAACCGGAGCCGACAGTTCCACCACTACGACCTCCATGCAACCGGATCCAAGCTCAAGAGAGTTGGAGGAAGAATTGATGGAGAAGCTGGGAGGGCCGAAGGAGCCACATCCTTATGGGCTGGACTCGAGAGTAATTTAGCACGTGCCTGTGACTCGAGAAGCCTGCTCACCACTCTCTCCACGTCGTGATCCGAAAGTCTGGAGGACCGAAAGGAGTGTGAAGAGGACTGGTGACTGCCCACTCCAGGTTACAGCAGAGGAGATTGTGAAGCAGAGCGTACCGGCTACAAAGAGGGAAACCTTGATCTCTTATGTATCCGGACCGGCTCCGAGGACACAGATGCAGCCACCAGAGACTTAGCTTTGTTGGAGCCAATGCTAGGGGCCAACAGAGCTGAAGGCTTCTCAGTAATTTTCGTCTGTTCTGAGCTCGGAACCGATGGCCTGGAGTGTTTCTCGGACAATATGGCTGGCTTAGGACCCTGAGACAAAGAATCTTGAGGGTTCTTTAGGAGACCATGTACAATAAGCTTATTTTTTCTTTCTTGTAGGACTCTAGAACTGAAAAGCATGACAGATCGAGCAAGAGTCCTGCAGGTAAACAGCCCCTAAACAGTAAATGCAACTCGTGTGCCTGTCTATAAGGGACATCTTCTGGCAACACGAGTCGCATTTTTTAAACCCAGAGGGTTTAGACTCTTTAGACATAATGAGCACTAATCAGGGAAAAAGTTTCAACAGAGAAAACAGAAATCTATCCCTCACAGCCTATAACAAGTAGAAGCAAACAGGCTGATAACCACAAAGGAAAAAACCTTGAAAGGAAGAAGAAGGAAGGGGGTAGAGCCTTTAACTTAAATGGCAATCCCAAAAAAGAGGTGAGGAAAGGGAAGAATCCTCTAACTTAAACGGGCTCTAAAGGGAAACAGGCCTGAAGAAAACAATGGCCAAAAACACCACAAGGAGCAGAGAAAGAGGGTCGTTAGGCTAATGATAAAGGATACACACTAAGGAGTCAATACAACCAGTAAATTTACCAAAAATTAGCAATAACTAGAAAAAACGTAAAGTACTTAGCCTGAGCCAGTATGCAGCAATCTCGACACTGCAAGTGGCAAACGAGATCTGGGTAGCTGCCACTAGGCATGTTGGGATAAGAGGTAGCCTTGAGCCAGTAAAAGCTCTTGAGCTATTGTATATCGGCCGAGTTGGAGCAGAGGATCAGCTCCGAACCCAATCCGCAACAAAGGCGAGATGGGACAACATAACATTTAGGTTTATAAGTACTAGGCTAGCTACCCCTTTTGGCATTTTAGGCCTGGCCATTTTCCCTTCAAAGGTGAGAATCAAACCCCAAACTTTGTGTCTGTGAGGTAAACACTTTACCCATTATGGCAACACCCAACCACCAACCATATTAAGCGGCATACTACCTTAGAATAAAAGGAATACTTTGCTTCACTAGAAAAACAGGTATTCTGTTTTTTTTTCCTCCAAAAACAGTGACATTAGAATTAGTATACTGGGGTCTATATTACAATGTCGAACTAAAACAAGTCTGAACGTTGTAATATCGAACCCTAAAGTCTGAAAGTAGAAAATAGCAAAGCCACGGCACATCGACTTTTTTCCCAGGGAAAAAAATCAGTGGGCCATTCTCGGGGCTTTGCTATTTCCTCCACTGTGATGTGATCTCGGAGTTGGTACATTTAAGTAGGGGGTGTGTTGGGTGCAGTATAGGTTTAAGGTTAAGTTTTTTTTTTTTTTTCTTGTCACGGAACAGCGATTATTTTTCCCCTGGGAAAAAAAAAATCGTGGTTATGTGCTTTCGGTTTTATGGGGTTTCGAACATAATGGTTCGATATTACAACGATTGAACTTTTGTAAGTTCGACGTTGTGATACAGACCCAGTATATTGCTAGTACGGTTGACTTATTACAGAATATAATGATTGTTTTCACTATTTTTTTTAGTTTTTCATATGCATTTAATCTAGTACTCCTACAGAAAGTCAGAGTTTTAGACATGAAGTTCTAAAACTCAAAGTAACAAATGCCAATTTTACTTCATACACCCATCACAAATACAGGCATTTTATTCCTACATACAATTTTCACAATGATACCTTCCCTCCTTTACTAGACTAATGTGGGAGGATCCCTACTGTTCTGCTTTTTTGTAACTTAAGAAATAAATGGTTGTAACAGCTCATACAAAGGTATATTTTTGTCCACATGGTCAGTGGATTCTTCCTCTGTCATCTCAGTTATATACCGCACAATTCAACCTTTCTAATTTTATTTAGTAAAGAGAACATGCATTAACGAACTGAAATAATTTATTCAGTCTGAAGAAAATGTATTCGACACATGGCAACTGGCAGCTCTTTTAAAACTTACTGAATTTATTCACAGTAGAGCATATAAAATTACACTTGTGATTTACACTGCATGTCAACACTTCCTCAGATGCCTTAATTTATGCAACTGCTGGCAAATGAAACTAATTTTCTGTCAGCACACATCAATCTCACAGTCTGCAGATGACACCTCCTGGGACTTCCTTATGTTTTTCATCTCCCGCAACTCTACAGGAATCAGACCTTCAATCTCATCATCATTTCAAGACAGACTATATCTTTGCTGTTAACAGACACACGCACTTACTTCCCAGAATGGTTTCTGGTAGAGCTCCCATCTTGGACAATGACAAATATAGTATAAAAGGGGAGGCAAAATAGCATAATCCGACTGCCAGTAATGTGGGTGTTGCCTAAAAGCAATCTCATGAAGTACATTATGTCTGTTTGGAATATAAAACTGTAATGGAAAAAAAAAACAACACCCACAGAGTTCTCTTTACTCCACTGTGCCACATGACTGCATCAAAATATCTTTTAACCATGTCAACCTTCTGAATATTCACTATATATACTCCACTGAGAATTCTGTGGAAACTATTATTAGGACCACATCAGCTATATGCAGATTGTTTTTAAAAGTGAGTGCATTTTTTTAAACATAAGGCAGTTAAATTCAGTGCTACACATTACAACAGATTAACACCTTTGTCAGCTGTGACAAGACTCGGAACATTCACTTGTTTTTCCATCTTTCTCATTAGTAAGGTCAGACTCTTAATAGAGCCCTGACTATTTACTTCAATAGTATTTCGGACTAACCTTTACAGAGACTTCAAGCATAATGCAGCACCCCTGCATCCTAGCAAATACTCTAAGTCTTTAAATCATCAGACTACAAAAAAATAACATTAAGTACCAACTACAGTACCTCCCACCAATAATGCAAGAATAGCTCATGTCCTCGCATCTTGTGGGAAACTGGTTCAAAGGTAAGGTCTAAGTCAGTCAGGTGCTAGGAAAATGTGGAAGCACAGGACTTAAAGAGGGGCTCAGGAGCAACTGAATGATAGCAGGGAGCCACAGATGCAATCCAAAAATTCCTGTGCCTTAACAGATACGATCCTTTAACAACTAGCAGTTACCACTTCCTTCTAGGTATTTCAAACAGTGGTATGGCAGACTGCCTCTTCTTCAGTATCCTAACCAAAATATGATCCTACCTTTTTTATGTGCATGCTAACACCAGTCTAACAATGCTTTTGCTTTTCATAGGTTAGTATTAGGCTAGCTGCCCTTGTAGGTCTTTTTAAGGCCAGTTTCATTTTCGAAGGTGAAAATCAAACCCTGTACTTTGAGTTTATGAGGTAAACACCTTAACCATTATGCAATCCTCCCAGTCCCCATTTTCTTTTACGAGGGGGTGCAGGAGACAAAGCATCTTGCATGGATGTCAAGGGAGTCTTACCATCCATTTCACAAAGGGATTCTAAGATGGCTTTTAATATTTCAAATTCACTGGAGCGGTTCATAGGTGAATACTAAGCTTACAGTTTACTATCACAAGCTTAACAAATAAACGGAGGTCAGAATCAAACTGTGTCTTTTATCTGTGAGGTAGACCTTAACCAAGTCATGGAATGTCTGTAGGCCTTAAAACTTTACATATGTTCACCCTGGCCACCCTAATCTGGTTATTGTGAGTTCATTCCGCTCACTCACAGAGGGTGAACTCTGTCTTTTAAATTTTGAAGTTCCCTCTCCTTTATATTACGGAGGCTCAGCAACAATGAACTAGCAGGATCAGTGGCCACCTTTCATTATGTACTTTTAGACCAAGACAATTCTGCATTACTATAACTACACTAGTTTTAGCTAGTTATGTAGTTAACATTGTGATAATGAATTGTACTATGCAGGAAAATGGGTCATGAATACGAGATGCACCTAATGCATGCTATACACCACACTGGTGCCATTAATTGGTCTATAAAATGATGCCTCCACCTCCCTGAAATAATGTCATCAAACAAAGGGATAAAAAATACAACTGCAGAAAAATAAAACATCTGTGGCAATGGAGATTACAACTGCAACTTGTAAATCATCTGGGAAGATGAGAACATATCAACAATGAAAAATGTAGACAATTAATTTGCTCCATGCCTCATTAATCAAATGTGTTGCCCAGATCCAGAGAATCATAAAACAAAAAAAGTAGTTATGTCTTACCGTAACATTTCATCTGTATTGTCAATCTTCACTTATCCTTGACTGTGGGTTTGGTTCCATATCACGGAACAGACTTGGACGTTATTCCAGCTGGTGCCTTACAAAAACTTCCGAGCTTGGCTTTACCCATAATGCTCATCTTACGATTACCTCAGATCGAGTTTGCACAAGACAGTGACAAACAGTAAACAACTGATCAGAGACTATATCTGTATTCATAAAATGAAAATCCAATCAATTGGGGTAGATCCGTTCCACCAAGAAGACCAAAAGGCAGGGGGAAGGAGGGTGGGAATATCAAGGATAAGTGAAGACAGACAACACAGATGGGATGTTATGGTAAGACGTAACTTCTTTATCTGATGTTGTCAATCTTCACTTAATCCTTGACTGTGGGACAGAGTCCCCAGCGACCTAATTCTTGGGAGGTCTCACAAAAGTATATTCTTAAGCACCATCAAAACAAATTATGCTCGTCCCCTAGAGATCAGATCCGGCATGTAATGAGTAATACAGGTATATGGGAATGCCCAAGTAGCCACTGCACAGATATAGTCTATAGAAGCTCTGGAATGAAAAACTGCAGAAGCAGCTATTGCTCTTGTAGAATGAGACTTTACAGGGCCTGGCAGTTGTACTTTCTTTTTTGCATAATTGAAGGTTATACATTCTTTAAGCCATTTTAGCCAGAGTAATTTTAGAGACTGGTTTGCGCAAAGTAGCTGAAGAAAAAGAAACTAACAACTGGTCAGATTTTTCTGAATTCTTCTGTTCTGTGAAGGTAAAAACGGTCTATGAACATCTTGTAAATGCAGACAATATTCACCTCTGTTTGAAAAATTGAGGAAAAATATGGGAAGTTGTATCGTCTGCTTGATATTTGTCTCGGAAACTATTTTTTGATAGACAGGATGGATTAGTTTGCAAAGACACCCTGTCTTTATGGAAGGTAAGGTAAGGAGACTTGCAAGATAAGGCTTGTAGTTCTGAAATTCTCCTGGAAGAAGCAACTGCAATCAAAAATAAGGTTTCCCAAGATAAATACTTCAAACTGTGATTTGCAGATGGCTCAAATGGGGAAAATATTAAAGAATTTTACACCAGATTCAAGTCCCAAGGTGAGGAAGGATCCTTGTAAGGAGGTCTGAGCATTAAGGTCACTTTCAGAAAAGCTTTACAAAATGTTTGTGGGACATTAGAGCTGTAACATTTAAACCATTATGAAAGTTGGAAATTGCAGCCAGATGCACTCGTATGGTCAAGTAGGACACTCCCACATTGAAAAGTAATGCTAAGAATTCCAAAACCTTATCAACAGGTGCAGAAAATGGGTCGAGGTTATTCTGTGTAATCCACTTTGAAAATTTTTGCCATTTGCTGTTATACAGTCTTCTAGTCGAAGGTTTAAGAGAAGCTAAAATAATTTTGAACTGAAGCAGTGAGACTAGCATGCCTGGCAATCAATGGAACAGCAGAAGCCACACAGTGAGCTTGAGATTTTGAAGATTCGAAAGAACGAGTCCCTCTGGATGGGACAAGGAAGTCTGGAGCTGGGTCCAGGGTCCAAGGTCCAAGGTTTCCGAGTTAGGCGAGGCCAAAAAAGAGAAACCATATTTGTCGAGGCCAGAATGAGGCAATGAGAATTATCCTGTTCTTCGATCTGCTGGCTTTCTTCAGAAACAAGGAAATGAGAGGCATCAGTGGAAAGGCATATAGTAGACCAGAGGGCCAATCGTGAAGGAGAGCATCTCTCGGTGACTCCCCCAGCAGGGGAGATGCAAAGAGATCACAGCAAGGCAGAGCATTGAGAGACCAGTCATGAGGCATTAGGATTCTTTTGCTCAATTTGTCCATAATAACGTTGGAGCTACCCAGAATATGCGCTACAATCAGAAAGCGGTTGGATGAAACTGCCCATTGCCATACCCTGTGTGCTTCTCGACAAAGAGGGTAAGATGCGGTTCCCCCTGACTTGTTGATGTACCAAACAATAGACATGTTGTCTGTTTGGATCAAAATACTTCCCAAGGGGAGTGTTTCTTGGAATGCTTGCAATGCCCTCATCTCTAGAACACTGATGTGCAAATTGGCCTCTAATTGGGACCAAGTGCCTTGGACTGTCTTTCACAGATAATGCCCCCCCTCCCCCCACACACACACACACACACACACACTTTATCTGGGATGTGTCTGTGGTTATGGTTACTATGGCTTGGAGTTGAGGAGGGACAAGGTTGGCCCGATAAAAAAAAGATATTTGAGCGGTACAAAGAAGCAACAAATGAACAGGAAAGTTCATTCTACCACGCATGCACGATCTCTTGCTGATTACTTCACAGACATTATCAAGCCTCTTCTATGTCAAATGCATTTCCTGACAGTGGCAGTACTTTTCAATTACTAAATATCTTTTATATTGGCTGAGCACCATCTGTACTGAGTAAAACAATGATATTACTAGCATATGAACTAGTCATCCCCAGCTAAGAATACACAAAATACTACCTCCTCCAGGTCCTGAACCAAAGATGTAATAACAGGAACAAAAGGTAGAGCTACTCTTTATAAGCCCAGTTATGATACTCTGGTGTTTGCAGATATGAGGCATAACTCAACCTGCAAACACTGAAAATGGGAACAAAAACCCTTAAAAAGAAGGTACATCATGCTAAAAGTCTGATCATCTAATTTAATATAAAATGTGAATACCAGCTAGCACACAGCTGTTCCTACTCCTACTAGGAATGTGGGATCCTACTCAGAAATATGCTTAATAATTGAGTGAAAAAAAAAAAACTATGGAACTATAAGCACATCAAAGACACAATAACATTTGTAGAATTTAATAAACTGTATTACAAGATTCTGCCGGTCCCAAGCCCGGATAAATGGGGAGGGTTGCGTCAGGCAGGGCATCCGGCGTAAAACTTCGCCAAATCATTTCATGCAGTCACCAGAAGATGATGACAAGATTCTGCCACACAAGGTCATTTATTTTTGCTTCCAAAAAAGGGAGACACTACATGTGTGTCCTCTTTCTTTAAATTATTGTTGCTACGAATATATTGGTCATGTGCTGTGGTTTCTGTGTACTAACTAGATGGCTTCAAAAATCACATATGATGACTAGGATTGTGTAAAGGGGTAAATCAAGCCTGAAAATAGGGACAAACCTCCAAAAATAGGACTATCCATCCAGAATACAGACAGTTGAGAGGACTGACATGAGGACCTCCTTACAGTACCTTATGTCTAAAGAACAGTACTTAAATATTTTATATCTTTATGCTGTTGTGTTAGGGGTCGCCACAGCGGAACTCCAGTCCACTAATTATTGGCAATAGATTTTGACGAATGCCAAGGTGCCAGCTCGACGTTCAACCATCAACGAAGGCACACCCATTTACGCATGTCTTTCGAACGCTCACCCAACCGCGGGGAGGACATGCAGACTCCACACCATATCTTTATGCTGCAGTGCAAAAATCCTGTCACAGTAACTTCCTCATGTAACTTAACACACCAACATAGTAATATAATATATGGCCTGCTTCCAAAGACTCTGTTATACCTCTAATGACCTTGTGCACTTCTACATCAACAGCAAATAGCTTAATGTCAATTTCTACTCATCAGTCATTCCAGTGGCCTCTTACCCCCTTCCCAGAGTTTTCTAAATACCTGCACTATGTCTGTTAGTCCACAATCTGAACCCAATACCTAGAAAATACCTAGAAAATAAAGTGCTGTTACAGTCAAGTGTCTTTTTCTACCTGTAGACACTATTTATATTCTTTCTTTCTATTCACATACATCCCAAAAAAAAGTCTGTGTTCTTACAAAAAGACATTATACATTTCATTTAACTATACAGCATTAACAATACTGACTACAGTATAATCTCCAGCTACATCCCTTTCTGAGCCCACTAACCTGGATAAAATGGTGCTGAACTGGCTAAGTAGGTTTAGGTTAAGATTCATGCCTGGTGATTAAGTATACATGGTAAGCTCCAACAGCCTAGCACTCTGGTGGTTCTATTCTCTCAGTTTTTAGTTTCTGAAGACTATGGCACCAGGAAAGTGACAGCTGTAATAATGCACATTTTTAACTGGTAGTCTGTTAAACTTGGTACTAAACAAGGTAAATAACGGTTTGTCTAAGGTGCAGTGACTTTGGAGTTAATGGTTCAGAGGTGCAAATGGTGAAGTACCCTGCATGGAGTGAGTGAGAAGCTTTGTCTCTCACAGAATACAACTCAGGAAAATGTGCGCACATGCTCTTTCAGTTGGTTTCACTCAAAACAGTGTTCTCAGATCTGCCCCATGACAACAGCATATTAAAAACAAGTTTTAGAATATTTGTTTGCTTTTATTCAAACACAGCACATGAAAACGAAGTAGCCCATCAGGAAATGTAGACTCTTTCATCTGCCAAGCTTTTGCAGAATCCAAAGGAGTTCTACATCCTACCCTCCTCTATCCTACTGTTCCTGAAATCCCATTCTCATTTAAAAACCTTAAGCCTTATTTTATTCTATGCACTTTAGTTGCTCACTGATCCATCTATCAACTTACTTCCTGAAAGAAAACAGATCTCCGTTTTTTAAACATCTTTATTAAAATATCACTTAAAGCATCTAAGATATACATTCTCAGATAAATTCCTTTAAATCTTTATTACTGTCCACATTTATCCTCTGGTTGATAAATATGCCTGACCTGTATATAAAACTAAAAGTACTAAAACATTTTCACTGCCTGTATCTAGCTATCCATAAAATGAGCTTCAGGTTTCTCAGTTTTTGTACTACCTTTTGTTCAGTCTCTTCACACATATCCTTAGCCGACATAACAGAAACCCTTTTAATCCAAATTCCTGATTACTTCAACTTATGTCCCCATAAATATGGCTACTGCTGAACTAAATAGTGTGTGTGCACATACCTTAAAGCTATAGTCTTTGTTTTATCTTCATTAATTTTATATCCTGGAAAGACTCAAACGTGTCTCAAAATCTTTCCCAACACCAAATGTCCTTTTCTGGAATTATCAAGTACAGAATAATATCATTTACAAATAAAGTCAACTTTTTAAATGCCATACCAATTATATCCTTGAATTTTTGAGTCCCTTATTTATTTATTTTTGCCAGTGACTCTATAGCAAATAAGTGGAAAGGGATACCACTGCCTAGTTCCTATGTTCAAACACAACTTGTCAGAGAAGAATCCTCCCACTTGAATTCTCGCCTCCGATCCTTCATATATCATCCTAGTTTAACCTTATTATTGCATCAAGGAATGCGTTTCCATTGCCCTACTTATACAATCCCAGCTTACTCTGTCGATGCTTTATTTGCATCAAGAACCACCACCAACAGCAGTATTTCCTCACATTCTACTTCCCTCTGGATTATCACTGTTTTATTTATGCCATCAAATATTTGCCTCTCCTCCACAAAACCACACTGATCCAATATCTATCAATGTTGGCAACATCTTTGACATTTCTTGGCTAGCATAGACAAATACTTTATAATCATGGTGTAAAATATAATGGCTCTGTTTGAAATGGGGTCTGACTGGTCTTTAGCATCTTTGGCTACTAGAGCCACCACAGCTTTCTTTCAAGATGTTAGTGCTTCCCCTCCTTTTAAAATACTATTAAACAAAATCTTCTAGATCTCTCTCTTTTCCCCTAAACTTCCACAGGACTACCATCTGTTCCTAGAGACTTTCTTGCACATTGATTATCCATCAGTTTTTATCTCATCTCCTTCTATCTTAAACTTTTAGTTGCTGCGCCTCATTCACCTCTAACTATGGCATAATTACGTCTTCCATAAATATTTCCATTTGTGTTCTTTCTTGATTTCCACATTTCTCTACTTTATACAATTTTTTATAACATTTCTGACAAGTTTATAATACTGCTACCGGATCTCTGGTTATTTTCTTTGCTATAGACTCCCTAAAGTTTGGCAACAAGCCTTTCTACTTTCTGTTGCATAAATTGTGCTAAAACCTTTCGTGCTCTGGAGTTGGTCACAAAATACCACTCCCTGGTTTTGAAGAGGAGCCTGGTCTGGGCCTAAGCAAGTGACACAGTAAGAGTGAAAGTCTCGGTGTGGTATTTGCTTTCCACAGGCGAGACAATTGTTAACTTTTTCTGACATCGGTTAGAGCAAGAAAAAAGAATCCCCAACGAGGTACTTAGCTTTAGAAGACTTCAACTTCATTTCTGAAAACGAAAACTCAGGTAGCGGCCGGCTGGCAGTCGTGTGAACTGCTTCGGGCTCCTTGGCAAGAAAGACTGACGTAATGGCATTGGCTGCCTTATTTTATA
Source organism: Protopterus annectens (assembly GCF_019279795.1). Classification (NCBI taxonomy): domain Eukaryota; kingdom Metazoa; phylum Chordata; order Ceratodontiformes; family Protopteridae; genus Protopterus; species Protopterus annectens. Next base: position 1,136,846,750 of record NC_056737.1, read on the forward strand.
CCACTGATGACCTGACGTCAGTCCTGGAGTGACGGCAACCAAAGCAGAAATACTAAGCCTCTGGTATTCGGGCCAACTGAGGGCTACCCTGGCAGGGATAACCCAAATGTGATGACTGCAACAGTGAAACACGAATAACATCTGTAATAACACTTACCACACTACTCCTCTCATCCCAAATGCCCACACAAATCACAAAGTCAGAAAAATTGCGAAAAAAAATCTGGTTGATCACGGCAAGCAGGATTATTGAAAACACTGAAATAATATCTGCCTCACAGATACCACACCACCCCTCTCCTCTCCGAAATATGCATAATCCCTCCTTGGATGCATCTCCTTGAGGCGGTTTGTGCCTCTGTTTTGAACAATGTAACTTGAAAATGCAAGTCAACTGGAGACCTATCCCTCTCTGCAGCACCCAATATTCCACAGGCACATTTTATTTTAAATTAGTAACATTTTATGTATTTATTTTTTACAGCAATGAAACATTGTGCTAAAAAATCAATAAAAATAGAAAAGGAACCAACATAAGCATGGCACCCTAAGCAGTTTCTCAGTTAACCTGCATGTAAGACCGTCTCTCCCTGCTTCACGCAACCAAATCTACTACAGACTGAATTCCTGCAGTGCGCGTCAAACATGCCTAGATAATTACAACTTCTTTAAATTCAATTGCAAAGCTACTTTCAAATTCATTTGCCAATCATAAAGATATCTGAGCGGTACAAAGAAGCAACAAATGAACAGGAAAGTTCATTCTACCACGCATGCACGATCTCTTGCTGATTACTTCACAGACATTATCAAGCCTCTTCTACATCAAATGCATTTCCTGACAGTGGCAGTACTTTTCAATTACTAAATATCTTTTATATTGTACTGAGTAAAACAATTCTATCACTAGCATTTGAACAGCAATCATTCTAAACTCATGCATACTATCCAAATATTCTCTAATTTTCCCTTTAGCATTCTGCAGTTGCACCTCTTCTTCTTCTGAGAGATTCCCCATATTCTGCAATGCTTTAAACTTTGTCAACCCCTCTAAATAATTTCCATTACATCTTAACCAGAATCTCAAACTTTTATTAAAACCCTATTTTTAAATTACATTTCATTTTATCCCACTGACTAGCTATCACTTTTGAAGAAATTTCTGTCTTCCCTAATAACTCTCGAATAATTTACACTAGCTATTCCTTAAAATCTTCTCTTTTTAACAGGTAGGTGGAAAAGAGCAAGTGACTAATTCTTACTGCACTACCCTGCAATATTAATATTAGTTTTCATCAGTGCATTATCTGAAATAGTTACTGGGTGGGTGTTAAAGCTTACAATTAAAGGCACATGATTCTGTGAAATATAGATTTTTATCCAGTCTAGCCCAGTTATTGTACCTTGGAGAATGCTATGTAAATTCTGTCAAGAGTTTTTGCTACTGAATGCCATCTTCTATACCAATTATTTTAATAAATTTCTTTAGAAATCTACCCGCTTTTGCTATATTTTCCATTCTAAATCCACCCATGCATCATTGCAACTCAAGTTCCAGTCCCCACCTAGAAGTAATACTCCCCTGCTGAAAGCTCATTATTTTACTTATTTGTTTACTTACTTATTTATTGACATTTAAATACCGAGAATGTCTGACTGGTGAGAAAAGCTCCAAAATATTATAAATACATTTTAAAAACAATAACTTTATAATCTTAAAATACAAAACATCCACAGTTAAAATATACCAAATTAGACAAACTGACAGATGCAACTTATATGACAATAATTTAATATTTTGAGAAATTTTAGCCAGTTTACAGAAATAAAAGGTAAGTTAGTATAGTAAAAACAGGAACTGCAATATGAAGTGAGGAAAAACAAGGTTGTGGCATAGTTGGGGGGGGGGGGACAAATATTGATTGAAGTAAGGAAGTGAGTCAAGAAGGGGAAGTAAGGAAGTGTAAGGTGTGAACAGGTACATGTTCATATTTAGGGATATAGTTTATCCTGAGGTGGAGCAAGAACAGAGGCAGATTGTGGGATGGGAAATCTTTCTGAATGGTTTTAAATGACTAGAGGGATGGTACTGAACTGATGGCTATAGGTAAGTAGTTACAGTCTTAGCAAGTTGGTTTGTGGACTGAGATGTTTTTGATCACTGGATAGCAATGACCAAGTGGGAACATAGTTGTGCAGAATGTAATTTAATACTAGACAAGCAAATGGATGCTGGATGCTATGTAGATATTCGTTGATGAGGTACTTCTAACCAATATATGTTTTTTATTGCTTTACAGTGGTGGGTGCTGAAAGGAGTGTTTGCTGAAAAATTCTCCACTTTATTATAACATTACTCAAGTTTTTCTTTTTGTGATGCCTGAGCGTTAGTAAGGATGTGAGCACCACAAGGACATAAGAGAAAAAGGCAAGTAATGGCAAGTGCAGTTTTAGTTCTGCTGCTGAGAAAATGTTTTTGGTTCTATAAAGTATCCCTAGGTTTTGGTGACTTTTTATGCATTTTTGTATATCCAGGTTGAATTTAAGATTATAACCCATTATTACCCCTAATAATTTGCTATGAGAAATGACTTCAGCAGCTGCACTATTAAAAGAGAAGATTTAATTTTTTCCATGAGAGGGGGATTTGGGGTAGATAGTAGTACTATTTTTTGGAGGGGTGTGAGCATGAGATGAATTATAAAACCATACTGTAGTGTCTGTTAAAGCTTCCAGAGCATGTATGCTTTTTTTGAGATGTGTAAGGTTGTCTGATGTGCATATGAGTGTGGAAGTCATCTACATACTGTATTAGGCATGACTGGTGTGTTGGTTGTGTACAGAGTGTTGTAAGAATTTCTCCCAAAATGTTCTTAAGCTCCATAACAGCAGTTTTTGGTGGAACATAAACAACATGCCAGAGTAATCCTCCCCCATTATTGCCTTTTTCCCCTCTTCTCTCACTATTGGAGTCCTTCTAGCAATCTGTATTATTGCTTCTCTTTTTCTTTATCCCCCATATTCTTTTCAATATCTATCCTAAAATCCTTTTTTTGTCAAATTCACAAGCTCATTTATTTCCAAGTGCGTCTCTTGTAGCACTGCTATTTGCACTCTGCATTTCTTAATATAATTCAACACTCTTTCCTTTTTGTCTATATTTGTAAGGCCATTTATATTCCAAGATAATATGGACAGCATAGCCATTATGATAAAAGTTATTGTTCCCACCTAACATACATGACATTAAAAAGTATTTTTCCAACTTTTGTCTTACATGCACACACTATTTGGTAGGCTGATCTTTTACACAGGTTCATATGGTGATAAGAAACAACTATGCCACATTTTTCAAGACTTTTTGTTTTAATGAAAGCCATAAAACAAAAAAATAAATATTTATAACACTCCTAACTCCCCTGCTAACTATGAACAAACATACAAAACTATGTATATCTTGAAAACTTTAAGTTTAACCCTCTAGACAGTAACAACTGCCTCAAATTGACAGTGGTACCTACAGGTATTACCCTCACTTAAAATGAAGGTTACCTAAGCTAAAGCACATGCTTCGGCCTGTGTTCCCACTTAAGCTGATTAGTGTCTGTTCTTTTCTCATCTCTACTCTCCTCCCAGATGTGAAAACCAGCATGTATGCTTTCAGAAAACATTAACTTTTGGCCATAAGAAAGAATGCACTAGCTACTTTTAACCAAAATAAATTGCATACTGTTCTATTAAATGCATTTAAGTATTCAGGCTGCTAGAGAGGCTGCAATCCCTCTTGTTCACATCCCATAATTTCAATTTTTATTTTTCACTGAACTGTTTGCCATTGTACCTTTACATTTTGCATTTTCCTCAACAAAGAATGCTCGGAACTATCAAGAATAATTGTTTGCAGTTGCAGACAGTTTGTCTCCAAGTAAAAGTAGTCCGCAATGAGAAAAAAACAGCTAACATCTCTGTAGATACATGAAGGTCAAATTCACTCATAACAGAATGCACAACTGCATTCAGCTGCAGACATCTCAGCTCTACACATAAAACAATCAATGCACTTTAACACCTGATCCCTATCTCAAGAGGCCAGGATCACAGGATATTAACTTAATCTTGTGTCTGTCCAGGAAAACATACTTGCTTAATTTAATATCTTTAACATATACAGTCTCTGACCCCCCCCCCAAATACTGCTGAAGACTGAAGAAAATGGCATTGGCTGCTTCTTTTATACCCCTGATTACCTGACATCAGGGAAGGGGCGATGACCGCCGACACAGGACCCAAGACTTTGGAATTCAGGCCGACCGAGGGCAACCTGCCAGCAGGATTACTCAATTGTAATGACTGCAACAGTGAAACACGAAGAACATCTGCTTTACTATATAACATGTAGTTTATATCATGAAATATTTTATACAAATAAAATGTGATTCACTTCATTACTTTTTTTCCTTCTAGTGTCCTTCTAAGTATTAACAACACAGTGGGTATATGCTTTACAGTCCACCCACAAGTTTAATAAAATCAGCAAGAGTCCAGTCTTTCTCAGCCACCTTTTCTTGCAACGTCATCTTTCACAATTGTGAGTGATGCTTTATAGTTTCCCATTTATTCACTAACTTCACTGCTGCTGGTCTTCATCCTATTCATCTCTGAACAGAAGATTCTGGTAAAAGTCCAAGACATTCCTGATTCTTCTAGTCAATTATTGTGCTCTCTATCTCGTATTTTCCTTTGGAAAATAGAAAAGTATTTAGTGACAAAGTCTCTACATGAACTTTACTGTGAGAAGAATGAAAAGCAGAGACCCCTTCTGCTTGTTGGCTCACTTTTTGCTGAATAAACATTTTTATTGCCTCCTTAGTCTGTTCTGTATCCAAAAATATTTTTAATTTTCCAGGAAAAAATTATTCTGAAGACTGCTCAATATAGCAACTAGAATCTCACACCTGCATCTCAACATTCCCCAACTGCTGAGAACTGTGTTTCTCCTCTGTCTGGTGTACAGTAAAAAAGAAGTTATGCACTCACCATAACATTCCATGTTTGTTGTCCAGTATCTCACCTTGATTCTTGCTGGTTGGGTTCACAGCCACTTCTTGTCTTCGACTCGGCCTTATACCAAAGCTCAAGAACTTCTACTGGCTCGAGGCTACAACCTATCCCAGGATGCCTAGCGGCTGTTCCCCAGATCTCGTTTGAGAGACTACTCCCTAGAGTATGCTAACATACAGAAAACAAAATATTATGTAATATATTGGTCATAAAGGTAAAGAGGCAAGAAGGGAATTAGACTATATTTGCCAATTGTAAAGTCCTCTAGATCCTCCAGGAGGGGGAATGGATGGGTGGGATGCAAGAATGAAGGCGACATACTGGACAACAAACACAAATATTATGGTGAGTACATAATTTCCTTATGTTATGTTGTCCTATCTTGCCTTCATTCATGCTGGTTGGGGCATGGGGCAGAGTCCCCAGCACCTCTTTCTTGGGTGGCTCAAGGGAATAAACTCTTCAGGACAGTGGAACCAAAGGATGCCCTGCTCTGGGAGGCCACATCTTCTTTGTAATGAGAGATAAAGGTGTGAGGATTAACCCATGTAGTAGCAGCAGCACAAATTGAATCCAATGGGAGTCTAGATTGAAAGGCAATGGAAGTAGATGCCGCTCTAGTTGAATGTCCTTTAACTTTCCCTGGTGGTTCTTTATTATGAGAATTATAGACATAGGTGATGGTCTAAGTAAGCCATTTGGACTTTTGAGACTGCCATGCCTTTTTTATTTTCTGAATAGGAAACAAACAACTGGCGACTTTCTGAAATCTTTGGTCCTATGCATGCAACTGTCTATACATATCCAGTTGGTGAAGCTTATATTCTGTCTTGTTGCCACAGCTAGGAAAAAAACACAGGCAATTCTATAGATTGGTTTAAATTCACTTCAGAACAAACATTTGGTAAGAAGGAAGGATTTGTTCTGAGGGAAACTCTATCTTTGTGGAAAATCAAATGTAGTGGGCAGATAGAAAAAGCTTGCAACTCCGAAACTGTCCTAGCTGAAGTAATTGCTGTTAGAAAGACTGTTTTTCAAGATAAAATTTTTAGTGAACAAGAGGATGCTGGTTCAAATGCAGGAAGAATCAAGGATGATAATGCTAAATTTAGGTCCCATGAAGGAGGAGGTTCTCTTAAGGGTGGTCTTAATAGAAAAGTACTCCTGAGGAAAGCTTTGCAAAATCTATGGGACATTACATCAGATCCGAGGTCTCCCACATGATAATTTGATATGGCGGCTAATTGTACTCGAATAGTGGCTGCCGTTGCCCCTTGATTAAAGACTTCTGTTAGAAATTTAAAAACTGCAAGTATAGGGGCTGTAAAGGGATCTATGTGTTTTTTTGTCTGCCCAACAAGACAACCTCCTCTATTTGCTTGCGTAAAGTTTCCTAGTCGTCTTTTTGTGTGAGGAAACCAGAATGTGATGTACTGTAGGGGATAATTCTAGAAGCTTAGCTAAGATTGGAAGTGGAGTAACCAAGCTGTCAGCTTGAGGCGCTGAAGAGCGGGATGGAGCGGCCTTGACTGATGTATCAGAAGATCTGGCACTGTGTCCAGAATCCATGGATCCTCCTGAAGGTAGGGCAAAAGGAATGGGAACCATATCTGACGAGGCCAGTAAGGAGAAATGAGAATTAACCTGTGACTCAACGACTTGGCTTTTTGAATCACCTTCGGAATAAATGGAAACAGGGAAAAGCATAAAGTTGTCCTGGGGGCCAATCGTGGATGAGTGCATCCCTCGGTGACTCTCCCGGAGGGGAAATGAGGCCAAAGTAGTTGCTCCATTTGGCATTGAATGGAGTGGCAAAAAGGTCACAGCAAGGCTGGCCCCATTTGCCAAAAATCTGATTCACAATGTCCTGATTCAGGGACCACTCGTGAGGCATGAGAATTGCTCTGCTTTGCCTGTCTGCTATTACGTTGTATTTCCCCAGGATGTGCTTTGCCGTCAGAAAGCGATGAGAAGAAATTGCCCATTGCCAAACTCTCTGGGCCTATCCACATAGGGGATAGGCTCTGGTTCCCCCATTTGTTGTTGTACCATATCACCGACATATTGTCTGCTTGAATTGGAATAGTCCCCATGGGAAGAGAGCTCTGAAATGCTTGCAACGCCAGAAGTACCGCCCTCATCTCTAGGACGTTGATGTGCAAATGGTATTCATGATCTTTCCAAATCCTTTGGACAGTCTGTCCCAGATAATGACCCCCCCATCTGGGACTCATCCGTGGTTACTGTAGCGACAGGTTGAGGAAGTACAAACGGTCTGCCCATCATTACCTGAGTGGACTGAAGCGACAATAGTAGGTCCCTCTTGCAGGAATCCATAATGAGAATCTTGTGAGACATGGGTAACTCCTGTATGGACCATTGAGTGAAGAGTAGCTAGCCACTGTAATATCTGCATGTGTAGTTGTGCCAGTGGGACTATTGTTATTGCCGCTGCCATTGAGCCCAAGACCTTGAGGACAAAGCTTGCTTGTACCTTTTTTCTTCTTAAGTAGGATAGATACTTGACTGTGTAGCGTTTGTATTCTCTCTTGAGGCAATTATGCTGCCATGTCGTTTGTGTTTAATTCTCCACCTATAAAGGTAATACGCTGTGATGGCAACAAGGCAGATTTTTCTGTATTTATAGTAATGCCTAGGTCTCAGCAGAGATGGATAATGGTGTTCCTCGCTCTGATTAGTAGGTGCTTGGTGGTGGCAGTCAGGAGCCAGTCATGTAAATATATAAACACCTGGAATCCTTCATGTCTCAGATGAGCCATGCTTACTGCCATGCATTTGGTAAACACTCTGGGGGCTGTAGTGAGACCAAAGGGCAGAGCTCTGAACTGATCATGACTGGCTCCCAGCCGGAAGCGAAGACATTTTCTGGAGCGCCTGTCCGTCTTTATGTGTTAATATGCATCCTGAAGATCTAAAGAGCACATCCAATTGTCTTGTCCCAGAAAAGGGAGTACAGACTGCAGTGTTACCATCCGGAACTTTGCTTTTTTTACTGACTTGTTTAGTCTGCTGAGATCCAATACTGGTCTCCAGTCCCCTGACTTTTATGGAACTAAAAAGAACCTTGAGTAAATTCCGGATCCGTTCTTGTCTGCGGGGACTTCTGGGATGACATTTTATTCTAGCAACCTTTGAATTTCTAGGGTTGCTTGATCCCTTTGACCGGGTGGAATGTCTGGGATAGACTTTGACGGACGAGGTGAACAGTGGAAAGGAATGTTGTATACCCTGGATATAATAGACTGTACCTATTTGTCTTGAGTCAATTGTAGCCCAGCTTCTGGGTACAGTGATAATCTTCCCTCAACTGCCTCCAGAGATGGACAGTCGGGCCTCCTTTCAGGAGCACTGGAAGGGAGGACAGGAGGGCTATGTCTGTCACCCTGATTTTGTGGACTCCCTCCACTGCGTGGATGGCGTCTTCCATTGTTATTCCTCCCTCTGCCCCTGGGGGAAACATAGTACAGTTGTGTACACTTACCATAAATGTAGATGTTTGAGTGTATTCACTGTTGCAGTCCTGCACGAGCATCCAACAAGGCTCCTTTGGACTTCAGAAACCATATTTTTCCGCTCTTTTGACTTTTAGGATAAGGTCTGGTAGGGGTGGAAAAACACACTCCGACGGCAGATAGAGTCTTGCCACCTTGTTGGCTTCTGATGAGAGTCTCTCTTACTTTTGACACAAACAAGAACGAGCCATCAAAAGGGGCATCAATAAAGGAAGACCTGAAGGGTTCAGCAAAGGCGATTCCAGGAATGTCTATTCCTGTGCCTGCTGCCCTGCTCGCTCCATTGGCTGTGTAGGAGATGAAGCGCAAGCAGGAGTTTGTAATAGAGGTTAAGGTCGCAAGCTGGGAATTTATTTTATCTAATAAACCCTGGGCTGTAGCACCTTGTAGGGTATCTCCTAGCTCTTTAAGGAGATCCCTCTGAAGTCGGGTGAAATGCGATAAGTAATTCAGAGACTGTAGGGTAAAGGCTGCTGAGGAGAACTTACGCTTCCAGTATCTGTCCATCGTACGAGCCTCCTTGTTCGCTGGATGGACAGATGCAGAAGTTTCAGTAAGCTCCTCCTTTGTGGCCGCTGCCACCACCATCGCATCTACTGGAACTCCCTTTGTTAAGTATTGTCTGTCCACTGGGGCTGTAATGAATTTGTTTGGCCTCCTCAGAAAGGGATACACGGACTCCGGAGAGTCCCACATCTTTTGACTCACAACACCCAGGAGTGGGTCAAAGGGCGGAGACACCCAAGAGGTGGAGGGGCGAGAGAGAAATGCCTCCAGGTATATCGACTCATCCTCAGAAGGGGAGAGGGGATTTCCAGCTGCTCCTCTGCTTAAGGATCTCTAGGATGTCTAAAAAAGAGGCATCCTCGGAGGGCAACCCTTCTGAATCCTCTAAGTCGGTATCAAAAGTGACAGACTCAGGGGACTCTATGTGCTGCCACTTACACCGTCTCTTCCGAGGGACCTCCGCGGGGGGATGTTCCGGGGAGGTGTCGGAAGAGGGGTTCCACCCATTGGGGTTTCCTGGGGCACTGACTCTCTACTCTGGGGCTGATGGAGGGATGATGAAGCAGTAGACGCTGGTCCTTTAGGGGGAAGAATGGCTGGAGCCGAAACTGGAGCAGACTCAGTGGAGAGCACACTCATCACCTCAAAGGCACTGCGATCCTGGACTGAGAGAGACTACAGTCCCGAGGGACAGGGAGATCTCCCCGGTGCCAAACTCACCTGTGCCGAAGCGCCGGGTGGGAGAGTTGGTTCTGACAAGGGTCCAACTCGACCCCCCCCCCCCCCAAGAGCTGACCAGGGAGTGTTGGCTCCCAGATCCTTTGATAGAAGACAGCATCAATGAGATCAGGGCAGATGTCGGTGCCAAGACATCGTGGGTGATTACTGGCTCTGCCGGTTCCAGCACGACTTCCTGACATTCTGGCTCCAAACTCATCCGAGTCAGAGGAGGAATAGATGGCACCTAAGATACAGTGGCCGGCTCCACGTTCCGATGGGCTGGGCTCGAAAGAATTTGTGCCAGGGCCTGCATCCGCAGCAACCTCTTCACCACCCATTCCACGTCATCGTCTGATAAACTTCTGGAGGACCAAGAGGAATGGGGTCAATGACCTGTGACTACCTGCCACAGACTGTAGTAAGGGAGACTGCGGCACTGAGCATACTGGTTCCAACGACGGTGACCGACTCCTTTTTCGGCTCTGCAACAGTTCCGAGGACTCAGATGGAACTGAGGGAAGACCAGGTTTGTCGGAACCGATAGCCTTTGGCTCCAAAGATATTTGTTCCTTTTTACTGCCTGACAGCTCGGACACCAGAGCCGACGAAGCTGACTTTTTTGTCTTGACCAATTTAGAGGCCTGATTACCTTCTTCAAAAGGGCCTTTTAACAAACCTCTTAAAATGAGTACTTTTTCTTTCCTGCAGGACCCTCGCACTAAACCCATGACAAATGGAGCAAGAATCCTGCAGGTGGACTGCTCCCAAACAATACACAACTTGTGTGTCCGTCCATTAGAGACATTTTCTGGGAGCATGAATCGCACTTTTAAAAACCTGATAGTCTCGATTCCTTAACAGATTCTTTAGACATTATAAAAGAAGATACCAAGGAAACCAGCTACCAACAATAACAATAACAGTATTGAAGCAAGGGTAAAGGAGAGTTTTTTTTTTTTTTAAATTAGGAGAGAAAAGGTGGGTGAAGGAGAAGTCTCCAAGTTAAACGACAGTCTCCTTCAACCCGAGGAGACGTCTCTAACTTAAATGGTGACTCCTAAGGAAAGGGGAAGAAGCCCTGTAAGAAAAAAACAGTATAAAGAGAAAGAATCCTCTAACTTAAACGGATTCTCTAAGGGGATAGAAGAAGAAAAGGGTCTTAAAGAGAAACAGCCGAAGAACACACCCAAGTAATGAAAACAACACACATGACCACACTACTTAATAAGGGGAGGTATTAATAGAGTCAAATAAAACAGTTTTTATCAATGATATAGAGAAAAATCCAAAATGAACACAAAATACGGCTCACAGTAGCCTCCGCTTCAGCAGGAAATTTATTGAAGTATTTTTACTTCAATAAATTTCCTGCTGAAGTGGAGGCTACTGTGAGCCACAGTTCGTGTTCATTTTGGAGTTTTCGTTGCATTCTGGAGTTTAGTATATAGAGGAAAATGTATAATAAAAATGATAACTAGCCTGAGCCAGCAAAGACAATCCTGATGCTTCAAGCGGCAAACGAGATCTGGGGGAACAGCCGCTAGGCACCCTGGGATAGGTTGTAGCCTCGAGCCAGTAGAAGTTCTCGAGCTCTGGTATGAGGCCGAGTCAACCAGCAAGAATGAAGGCGAGATAGGACAACACAACAACATTAATAATTTTCCACCAACATTTTGCTTCCTTCAGTTTTTAACACTTTTCTGTCACAGTTTTGTCATAAATAACTCTTTCTGCTGGTATGATTGTATCCTTACAAACATAAGTCTTAGTTGCTATCTCATGACCAAATTTGGAGCAAACTCTCAATGTGCCCTTATAATTAACAAATCCTGCTGTGGAATACCAGTCCAGTTGGTTATTAGTGCTTTCACAAAATTAATAGTCTGTTCATTCCAATTTGTCTAGTACAGCAAATAATCTCAGTTTTCTTCTATAGTACCAGTGTTTGCCCACTCTTCTTAAGCTTCTTAGCATTTTCTTCATTTCAACCTGTGATTTTTGCAATTTTATCAGTGCATCTGAATGGCTAGTTAAAGCCGCTTCTTTTTCTGCCAGCCTTTTATTTGAGTTGATATATTCCTTCAGTGTTTCATTTATTTTAATCACGTCGGAGTTCATTTGATTTATTTTTTCTTCCAAAAAAATTTTTTTTTACTGAAGGGCTGCAGGATTCATGCCAGCCAATATTTTTGCTTCACTTGTTCTGGTTGATTTTCTTTCAGGTTTTCCAAATTTCCTGGTTGTTGGCATCAAATGTACTTACTAGCCAGTAACTGAATTTTACCCAACCTGATAGTGGATCAGAGGAGGTTATTATATTAACACCCCTAGAGTCTTTTTAAGTTAGCCATTCATGCCCTAATTTTACCAATTAGCAATGCTCAAGGACTAGAATGGCTTTGGTATATGCCTTAAGGCATCCACAAAGCTGCTTCAGTCCATACAGGACATGAGTAACATGCCAGGAGGGAATTTGAGATTTTCCATCCATTGTCCCAATTTGCATTTGAACAGGCTTATGGAACAGCTTTACTTCACATGGATGAGGAATTTTTTCCTGACGAAGGGTAATCTCTGAATCCCATACCTGCTCCTCCAACACTTTTTTGTCACAGACAAGGTTTAAGTCCTTAGATCAGTTAGTTCTAATGCAGTATGTTTTGCTAATATGAAGCAGATTCATCAGGACTGGATCAGAGAATGCCCTACAGGTTAGGCAATAAGTATTCTATAAGTACTTCTAATTGTGCCATTTTTAAGTTTCCACATTCACTTTTTATACAAATTTTCCTAAAATTTCCAAAATCTCTAATACCATTACAGGATCTTTGATCATTCTTGTTGTCATGGACTCCTTATGTTTGGAAGACTTAATTATGCCAGTACTAGAAGAAGATGAGGCCCAACAACTAATAGTTCATATATAAACATTGTGATATATAACCAATCTTCACGAAAGTCTCCAAGGACACATGGATGTATTCCTTTGGAAGACTGTAAGGACTGAATAAAGTAATAAAGATCTGGAAGTGTTTAATAGTATTTTAAAAGGAGAGGGAGCACCAGCATCTTGGAACAAAGATGTGGTGGCTGTACTGCCCAAAGACCCATTAAGACTCAGCCTCTTACAGACTATTTCAATGATAAACCAAGTGCTTGTCTATACTATCTAAAAGAATGGTAAAGGTGTTGCCAAAATTGATAAATATGGATCCACATGGTTTGGTGGACATGCACCTTTCTGCCTTATTATAGCATCATCACCACAGCATAGGTTCATAGGTAGGTACTAGGCTATCGGCCCTAGGGCCTACACAAGCTTATCCAAAAAGGTACCCTGGCTTTTGCCACCCAAGAAATTTATTTTACTGTGCCCCTGTCGAGCAGAGCCACAGAGGTGATCCCCGGGGTGAATTTCCTATTTCCCATCCAATCATCAAGATTTCTCTTGAAGAGTGCTAATGAGGAGCTTTGTTTGATACAGATAAGTAGTTTGTTCCAGAGTATGGGAAGCCTCTGGAACAGGAATCTATCCCTCCAGCATGTTCTGTTTATCGTGGTGACAAGGTTTAGGTCCCTAGAGCGTGTAGCTCAGAGGGATTGGGATTTCTTTAAGTGGAGCATGTCCAACAGCGCTGGATTTGACATAGCTTTGTATGTTAGGCAGAGATCGCCTCCGAGTAGGTGATATGTGACAGAGTAAAGCTGGAGTTTGTTGAGACGGATCTGGTTGAGGCCGGTAATCCTCTTTGTGAGGTATTTCTGTGGCCTTTCCAGTTGTTGTAGATATCTTGTGAGGTACATACCAAAAGGGGCGTTGTACTCTATAATAGGTTTAATGAGTGACGAGTAGATGGGAACAATGGCCTAGTTTTCCTGGATGAGAAACCTTTTGTGATGAGGTGTGCCACGTAGAAGGATTTCCTGACTACTGTGGCAATGTGATTATCAAAGGAGAGAGTAATGTCCACCTGTGTCCCAAGGTCTTATCACACTTTTGGTGTTAAATAGACTACCACCTATGTGGTAGCTCATGGGTACAGAGTTTTTACCAAAGGGGATGACAATGCACTTTTCATCATTGAGCTTGAGGCCATGGCTTTGACACCAGGCATCTGTCTCAGTGAGGCCCTTTTGTAGGATGTCCACATCGTTTGGAGATTCAGTGATGGCTCCTAGTTTGCAGTCATCTGCGAACTTCGTTAGCCAAAGACTTTGTTTTAGCCTGTACTTCAGAAAAATAGATACCAAATAGGAGAGGACCCAAGACTGAAACCTGTGGTACTCCAGTTGTCACTGGTCTGAAGTCGGATTTGGAGTCTGCTACTTTAACAGTGTGGGTTATGTCAGTGAGCCAGTTGGCAACCCATCTTGTGACATGGGGATTTATACCTAGTTTAGTGAGTTTATCTACAATTCCAGAGTAGGGGATGGTGTCAAAAGCTTTAGCGAGATCTATATAGGCTGCATGAACCACCTTACCCTCGTCTACGGCTTTGGTGACTACTTCAAAGAAGTCAATCAGGTTTAGGAGACATGATCTGCCTTTTACAAACCCGAACTGGGTGGGGTCCACAGTTTGGAGATTACCAATGTCTTTGTTTTGTTGCAGACCTAATGGGGCGGTAGTTCCCAGGGTCTGTGGTGGCTCCCCCTTTGTGGAGTGGGATAACCATCGCTGTGCGCCATTCAGTGGGAACAAAGCCTGAGGTGAGGCTATGGGTTCCATGTCGACTGCATGTTTTATACCCCTGACGACCTGATGTCACGGAAGAAATGACAGCATCTGACGCAGAAATCCCAAGACTCTGGTATTTGGGCCGACTGAGGGCTACCTGCAGGCAGATAACCCAAGTGTGATGACTGCAACAGTGAAACAGGAAGAACATCCTAACGTGTGGAGAATCAAGTGAGCTGATGGATGCACTAGCTCTAGCAAAAGAAAGACCTGATCTCAAATGAGTTGGAGCCTGCGGAGAGGCAGTGCTGCAGTCTCTGATACTGTGTCCAGCTGAACCCCTATGAATTCCAGGTTTTGACAAGTAACCATATTGGACTTGAGAAGATTCACTGTGATGCCTAGATGCTAGAAAAGGCAAAGGACATATCTGGTGGCCATAGACAGTCGATGCCTCGTGGGAGCCATGAGGAGCCAATCATCCAGGTGCGTAAATACCTGGAAACCCTGCAGCTGGAGATAAGCAGCCACCACTGCCATGCATTTGGTAAACACCCAAGGAGCTGTGGTGAGTCCAAAGGGCAGGGCTCTGAAATGATACTGATCAGACCCTAGCTGATTAAGTGTCTCTTGGAGCATTTGTCTATCTTTATATGACAGTACACGTCCTTGAGATCCACTGAGCATATCCAATCGTCCTTGGTAGTAGAGGTAGAATGGAGTGTACAGTGATTATCTGGAACTTGGACTTCTTGACAGACAAATTTAGTTCGCTGGGATCCAGAATCGGACAGAGGTCTCCAGTCTTTTTTGGCAACAAAAAGAAGCAAGGGGAAGTTCCGGACCCTCACTGTCCTGTTGGGACCTCCTGGATGGCTCTATTTGAAGGAGGTCTTGCACCTCGATACAGGCCAACTCCCTCTGGTGGGGTGGAACGTCTGGGAGAATTTCTCAAATTGGAGGGGACTGAAAAAAGGGAATGCAGTAACCCCTGAAAATGATTTTTAGCACCCACTGACTGGAGATGAGACTCGTCCAGGCTAGTGGGTGAAGGGAGAGTTGATCCCCGACTGCCTCCAGGGCAGGAGAGTCAGGCAGCATTTCAGGAATGCAGAAAGGGCTTCTCCGATAAAAAATCCTGGGAGCCCTGGTTCTGCGGACCCCCTCTGCCCCTAGGGGGGCATCTGCCATTGAATCTCCTGCCCCAGCTAGTGTAAGACAATTCCTGAGGAGCATCCTGAAAAGAAGACAGAGTCCTCTGGAAAGTACAGTTTTGTACCTACCATAAATGTAGATGTTCGAGTGCTAATACAGCTGCAGTCATAACAGATGGGTTCTCCTGCCGTCAGGCGGGTCCTCGGTCGGCCGAATTCCAAAGTCTAGGTCCGGCGTCGGTTATCGTCGCTTCTTCCCTGACGTCAGTGTGACAGGGGTATAAAAGAACCAGCCGACGCCATTTTCTTCAGCCTTTCTTGCCCCAGATGTCAGGTGCCCCCAGAAGGAAGGCAATACATAAATAATGTAATAATGCAATGCAATATAATCAAAAAACAGTAGTTGCAAGCAAATACACCATAAAAGAATACCCCTAGAGGGGAAGGTGGGAGGGAAACCTGGACTGCAGCTGTATTACCACTCGAACATCTACATTTATGGTAGGTACAAAACTGTACTATGTTCATCATGCATACAGCTGCAGTCATAACAGATGGGTAGAATCCCAAAGCTAAGAAAGGGGTGGTAGGCACTAGGTGGAGCTAGGAGGAGCCAAAATGCCCTGCAATACTGCAGTGGCAAAGCCTGCTCTAGACTTGGAGTATAATGGTAGGTTGTAGTGCTTAGAGAAGGTATGCACAGAACTCCAAGTGGCTGCTTCTAAAATATCCTTGGTAGGAACTCCTCTGAGGAAGGCTGCAGAGGTGGCTGTGGCCCTGGTGGAATGAGTTCTAATGCCTGTAGGTACAGTTTTGCCATGAAAGGAATAGCAAAAGCGTATGCAGTGGGTTATCCATTTGAGATTGTCTGTTTGGATATTGACTTTCCTTGAGCTCCTACTGCATAGGCCACAAAAAACTGTTCTGATTTTCTGAAAGGCTTTGTTCTGTCCAAATAATAACGCAGTTGTCTGTGGATGTCCAAGGAATGCAGTAATCTCTCCCCTTTGTTTTGAGGATTAGGATAAAAAGTAGGTAAATGTATGGCCTGATTTAAAGCTACCCTGGATACCACTTTAGGCATAAAGGACGGGTTGGTACGTAATGAAACTCTGTCCTGATGGAAGATGATGAAAGGCTGGACAGCCATAAGAGCCTATAGTTCTGAAACTCTACGAGCTGAAGTGATAGCCAGAAGGAAAGCTGTTTTCCAGGACAAATATTGTAAATCTGATGAGGCAGCTGGTTCAAAAGGGGGCAAAGTCAGTTTTTCCAGAATGAAATTAAGATCCCAAGCAGGTATTGGTTGTTTTCTTGGAGGTCTTAAATTCTTAACCCCTCTGAGGAACTGTCTTAATAGAGGGTGAGAGAATAAAGGTGGATCAGTGTTGTATTCTGCAGAAATGGCTGAGGCATGGATTTTGATTGAGGAGAACGAAAGTCCACTGCTTAGCAGTTCGGCCAAATATTGTAGTATTTGAGGTAAATTCAGTTTTCCAAGGCACTGACCCTTTTTCTCATTCCAAACACAAAAACGTTTCCATTTTGCAGAGTAAGCTTTTCTAGTTGATGGCCTTCTGGCCTCCAAAATGACATCCTGCACCTCCTTGGAGAGCAGGACCTGCTGTGATGCTAAGGAATCTTCCATGCGGCTAGATTGAGTGTCTTCAGCTGACTGTGAAGAGTTTTGAAGCTGTGCTGAGTCAGAAGAAGAGGCATTAGAGGCAGGGTCCATGTTGGGGAATGCGTCAGGCTCCTTAGTAGTGGGTACCAGTGTTGCCTTGGCCAGTCCGGAGCAATGAGGATCATCTTTGGTCTGTCTGCTCTGGTCTTCAATAGGACTTTGGGCAGCAGAGGAAGAGGTGGGAAGGCATAAACAGTCATTGATGTCCAACTGAAAGAGAGAGCGTCCACTCTCCAGGCCTTTGGATGGAAGATCCTTGAGCAGAATTTTGTTAATTGATGATTTTTGTGGGAGGCAAAGAGATCTATGTCTGGCCTTCCCCATTCTTGGATTATTTCTGTAAAAACTTTTGGATGCAACTTCCATTCGTGTGGATCTGTCATATTCCTGCTTAGGTTGTCTGCCAGCGTGTTTTCCTTGCCTGGCAAGTACTGTGCTTGTAGCTCCATTTGTAAGTCCATGGGCCATGCTCCAAGGTGACATGGCCAGTCTGCATAGGGGATAAGAATGTGTTCCTCCCTGCTTGTTTATGTACCACATAACTGTGGTGTTGTCTGTTCTTATCAATAGCTGACCTGGTTGTAGAAGGTCCTTGAAGGCTGTAATAGCATTTATCAATGCTAGCATTTCTTTTTGATTGATGTGAAGGTGCTTTTCTTTTTGGGTCCATTTGCCCTGAATGCACCGGTCTGTCATGTGTGCCCCCCAGGCGTAGTCCGAGGCGTCTGTTGTGATGACTTGATTTGCTTGAGGCTTGCTGAATGGAAGACCTGTGTTTGATTGGCATGCTTGAGCCCACCACAGAAATTCCTTTTGCAGACATGGAATTAGTGGTATCATTGTTTCCAAACTGTGGCTGTGTTGAGACCATATGTTTTTTAGGTACCATTGTAGTTTTCTCATATGCAGCTTTGCACATGGGATTAGTAAGATGCAAGATGCCATGAATCCCAGAGCCTGCAGGATTTTCCTTGCAGTCAGCCTGGTGCAATTTGCCAGTGTTCTGAAATATTGAATTAGTTGCCCCTGCTTCTCTGGCGTGAGGTAGGCCCATCTGGGTGTTTGTGTCCAAACTGGCACCCAGGAAAATGATCTTCCGAGAGGGTATTAGTCTTGATTTCTCTTTGTTGACTGTGTATCCTAGAGAGTTTAATAACATTATTACATAAGCCAGATGTTTCAGAAAAATGTGTTTGCTGTCTGCTTGGATCAGGCAGTCGTCCAAATAAGGGTATATTTGTATCCCTTGAAGTCTGCAGTAGGCAATTACTGATGCCAGGCATTTCGTGAATACTCTGGGCGCAGTAGATAAACCAAAGGGCAATGCAGAGAATTGATAATGTATTGAACCTGCAAGAAATCTGAGGTATCTTCTGCAATTTTGTCTGATTGGGACATGCAGGTATGCCTCCTTGAGGTCCAATGTTACCAGCCAAGACTCCTTGCCCAGCATGGGAAGAAGTTGCTGTAGAGTGAGCATCTTGAATTTTGGTGCAGTAGGAATGTGTTTAGGATGGAAAGATCCAAAATAGGTCTCCAATCTTTGCCCTTCCTTGGCACCAGAAATAGCCTGGAATAAAAACCTTGACCTTGTTCGTGTAGGTACCTCTTGAATAGCTTTCATGTTTATAAGGTCTGAAATTTGCTTTTGTGCCTCTGCCCTTTGATTGTGTGGCAGGTTTGGCATGCCTTTCATTTTGGAAGGGTATGAAAATGGAATTTGTAGCCTCTGTTTATAATGTTCAGGATCCATTTGTCCTTTGTGACAATATGCCAATTTTTTGAGAATAGTGTCAGCTTTCCTCCTAAGGGTGCTGCCATTTGAGACCTGGTTGGCATGCAAAGGGGAAAGTCATTGGTTTTGCTTTCTGAAAGATTGCGAGTTGTCCTCACCACCTCTTTGTGTAGGAGCTTGCCATTGTCTGCCTCTGTATGAGCCTTGTGTTTGTCCTCTGCCCCTCGGGCGCCTGTATCTGCCTCTTTGGGGTCTGTCTGTGACAGGAAAGGACCAGTTTTTGGAAGGCCAATTTCTACTAAAACGTGGGGGTTGAACCTGCATAAATTCTTTCACAGTTTGTATTGATTTAGCCTTTTCCTCCATTTTCCGTAATACTTCCTCAGCATTTGCCCCAAATAGTACATCCTTTTGAAGAGGGGCGTCTAGTAATTTAGCTTTGACATGATCAGGCAAGGCTTGTTCCTTGAGCCAAGCATGCCTACGTATGACTGAGCCTGCAACAGCAGCTCTACATGAGGCCTCTAGAGCATCAAAACCACATTGTAAGGTATGTTTACCCACTTGTTCTGCACTATGCATCAAATCCTGCAACTCCTTCATGTCTGGTTGCTCAGGTTGTGACATTTTACTTTTCAATTGAGATAACAGAAACTGTTGGTATTTTAGCATATGAAACTGACAGTTTAAGGCCCTCATGGATAGGGTAGCCGAGGTATATACCTTTTCCCCCCACCTTTTTAAGGATCTGGAATCTCTCTCGGAAGGCAATGGGTTTTTGGCAATGGAGGCCTTAACTCCCTTGGGCCCCTGTGAGATGGTTTCTAGGTCAGCAGCATGGCTTTTGTATAGAAATTGGTGTGAGTCAGGAACCCTGTAGTACCTGTCAGGCTTAACTGGAGCTGGAGGGAGAGAGTCCGGGTTAAGGCAGGCCTCCGAGTAAACATCATCTAGGATGTCCAGGACAGGAGATATAGCCAGAGGCCTGTGCTGGGGTAACAAAAGAAATTCCCTGAGTCTTTTCTTGGAATCTGAATAATCCTGGCCTTCCCAGTGGAAGTGTTCCCTTAAGGTATGCAGAGTTTCACCAAATGAGTGATCCTCAGGGGGGGATACAGAAGGAATAGATTCCTCTGCATCAGAGTCTTCAAAAGGAGAGTAAGACTGTTCCTGATAATCAGAGTGCTCTGAAATAATGGAGCCCTGATCAGAGGAGGGGGAATCTTCCTCCACTATGGGCCTTTTGTCCGGAGGTGGCTGAGAACCTCTGATTAGAGTAATTAAATCCTCAGCCATTTTAAGCATCTGTTTCTTAGGCATGGGGCCTGGAGATGGGCCCTGTGTAGCTGGTCTCTTAGGGTGCATGGCAGCTTTAGACTTGGTGAAAGCCTTGATGGAGAAAGAGGAGGAAGGTCTGAAGACACCTTGAGTGGAGGTGGACCTGTCCACATTCTGTGTTTCAATGCTAAGTGTGGCTTCGGTATCTGTAGTCAGGGTGTGGGCCGAGGAGCCTGCGACCTCGGGTACAGGAGACACCGCCGAAGATGTGTCGTCGGTAATCAGGGGCTGCGTAGGCACCTCGCTGAGAACTGGACCACGTGTAGTCGGCTTTGGCGTGGTGTCGGTAGAGGCCGCGGACCTCGAGTGTCGGTCCTTGTCTTTGCGTTTTTAGACAAAACCGGAGTCGGAGTATCCGACGATATAGTATAGTTAAATGCTTTCCCAAAATAATGCTGGGCGAACTCCGCCCGACGCTTAATAGTGCGTTTGTTGAATGTAGCACAAAAGCGACAGACCGAGACTTCGTGGTCTGGGCCTAAACAAGGTATACAGAGGGAATGGAAATCCTTATGCGGTATTTGCTTCCCACATGAAATACAATTATTAACTTTGTCTGACATCGGTCTGAGGCAAGAAAAGTTTCAACGGGTACTTAGCTTTTAAGAAGACTTCGGTTCCAAATTTTTTGTAATCTCAGGAGCTGGCCAACCGGCACTTGCGAACTGCTTCTGCTTCGGGCACCACGCGGCAAAAAAGACTGAAGAAAATGGCATTGGCTGGTTCTTTTATACCCCTGTCGCACTGACGTCAGGGAAGAAGCGACGACAACCGACGCCGGACCTAGACTTTGGAATTCGGCCGACTGAGGACCCGCCTGACGGCAGGAGAACCCATCTGTTATGACTGCAGCTGTATGCACGATGAACATCCAAAGTTTCTTACTTCCCCTCTGGATCTTAGAAAAGGACCGTTGGGGAGTAGAAAACTCGATCCCTACTGCAGACAGAGTCTTGCATTCCTGCTCACTGTGGGTCAACGTTTCCTTAACAGACGGTACAAACAAGGTGGATCCTTCAAAGGGGGCACTGGTGAAAGACGCCGTGAAGGGTTCTGCAAATCAACACAGGAGAAGCCAGGCATGCGGCCGGATAGCAATGTCATTGCCTGCCGCCCGAAAGGCAGCCTCTGCAGAATTGGAGATCAGCCTCATCGAAGCATTAGCCAAGGAGGTTAGAGTAGATAGCTTCAGAGAGACTTCCTTAAGGCTATCCGGAGGCAACAACTCTGGCAGAAGGTGGTGAGCTCTGAAACCAAATCCCCCTGAAGCCAGGTAAAATGGGCCAAGTAGTTAGTTGCTCTCAAACCAAAGGTCGCTGAGGCAAACACGCACTTTCCAAAGTGGTCAATCTCCCGAGACTCCCTGTTCGTGGGATGGACCATGGAGCTTTGTTTCGCTAGCTCCTTCTTAGTAGCAGCGGCCACCACAATAGCACTGACAGGGACACCTTTGCTCCAAAAGGACTTATCTTTGGGAGGACTGAGTAATTTGTCAACTCTCTTGGGTACTGGTCCTACCATGTCCCGCTCCTTCCAAGCCCTGCTGGCGATAAGATCCACGAGCTCATCAGCAGGGAGAGGGGGAGGGGACACCCAGGTAGAAGATGGGCCTGTTCACGAAGGCTTTCAGAGACACGGACTCCTCCAAAGAGGGGGAAGGGGAAGACCACCCGCCTCTCTGCTTAAGAACTTCGAGGATGTCCCCGAAGGAAACGTCCTCAGATGGGAGTCTGGTGGACCCGTCTCCCTCCTCAAAGTCCATGGTCCTCAGTGAGGGATACTCTAAGGGAGTCTAAGTGCCTCCTTTTGCACAATCTCTTCTGAGGGAGTTCCTCCTTGGTGGGCTCAGGGGAAGACTCAGAAGAGATGGGTACTCGAAACAGGGCATTGCCCATCTGTAGGTGCTCTTGCGAGGGCTGACCCTGGACGGATGATGAGGACTCAGCACCCAAACCAGAGAAAGGCTTGGGGGGGCCTAGAGAAGATGGAGCGGTAACTGCCAAATTGGAGAAGTTCTTCTCTACTGCCTGGAGGGCCGACTGGGTGGACAAAGCACTTCTCCCCTCCCCCGCAGTCGGGGGCCACCCGGGAAGGAACCCTGGTGCAGCACAGATGCCACTGATATCGGCCCTCAGCTGTCCAGTGCTGAAGCCCCCAGGGGAGGGGAATGGTCCACAAACTCCAGACCTGAACCCACCCCCAAAGAACTCGCACCAAGCCTTCGGAGGCGAGGAGCGTCCTGATCCGAGGCAACGGAGCAGAGCCAGCCAGGGACCCTGACTGAGTCAAGAAGTGGTGAATACCCGACACAGTCGGCCTCTCACGGGAAATTCCCTGGTCCTGACATTCCAAACCCTGATTGGACTGGAAGAGGAGAGTGGAGTCCTGCAAATGGGGTGGGTCCCCTGGCCACTTGGGCACAGGGACGGTAGCAAGCCCAACTCAGTTTGAGCCTTGAGGAAGCTCCTCAACATCCTATACATGTCTGAGGGGAGGAGACTTCTGGAGGACCTAGATGAGACTGAAGAACGAGCAGACTCTGGTAGAGGATCCGACCCTGGATCCCGCAGTCCTTTGACCCTAGGAAGTCGATCTGCAATGAGGCATTGGATCTTACTTCCTGAAGGATTGAGAAGAGGAACTTGTAATTATTATAGGATCTGACAGTGTAGTAGGATCCAAAGTCTTCGGAGGCGAACCGGTCGGATCCAGGGACTGCTTGCGCCTATTCGGATCCGAAGACCTCTGCTCAGTGGAAGTCTTGGATTCAAGACTCAGATCACAGGCTCTCGGGATGGTGGATCTCAGATCCAAAGCCGAAGAGGCTGGGCTCACATCCAGGGATCTGCTATCCAAGAGCCTCAGCTTTTTAGAGTGAGTGGAGGAAGAGGCCTCTTTTTAGGCTCCTAAGAGGGCTTGCGGAGTCTGAGGACAGAGGGCCACCCTGAGCCAAGTCCTTCAGAACAAGGTTACTGCAGCACTCCATGAGGGCCCTGGGGTTGAATGTAGCACAAATGTTGCATTCAAACCTCCAGGTGTGCCAATCCTAAGCAATAGAGACACTCCTCGTGTGAGTCGGAACATGGAATCTTCTGACAGCATGAGGAGCATCTCTTAAACCCAGAGGGTTTGTCAGTCATGCCAGCACAAAAGACTTGCATACATACACACACATGCCAACAACACACTAACCAAGAACATTTAACCTAAAGAAAGGAATTAACCCTTTACCTGCACTTGTCTACTTTACATTATTATTATTATTTTTTTTTAACTAACATACTCAGAAAAAGGGTGGAAAAAAACACTGCAAGGAGAGAGTAAACTAACAACCAGATAGAACATGGGAGGGGAGGCTAACAACTACCTAAAACTACTGAACCCAGGTAAAAAAGCGAACTATAATCGAAAAAGAAGTCACTTATCTGCAATAATAGCTTGAGCTCTGAGGATCACATCCAAGCGTTTTCATCACCAAATGAGATCTGGGGGTTAGAAGGTAGGACGGAATCAATGCTTGTGGAACATGCGTTACCTGAACCTGTGCACTCAGAGGAACCTCCTTCTCATACAGGATCTACAACAATCTCCTATCTTGAAATGAAGGGATTGCTGACAAATCTATTTAATTCTATTTTTTTCTTTGAAATCTGCCACTAGTCTAGTCTGCAAACTACCAATTCTTGATTTTGTTGTCCTTGTCTGCTCTGATCTGGGCTTCAAGTACTGAACGTTATAAAGCAGATAAAAGAACTAAATGTGGTATCTTTAAAAAAGAAGCAGAGCAAACTACACAAATAAATTAAATCTGTGGGAAAAATACATGCAGAATAATGTTCAGGAGGAGGCTTAAGGAAAGTGGAAATGGAGCAATTTATGTAATCTTGGAGTGAAGTATAATTATGAAAAAAGGAAAGGTGTATACTGAATGAAAACAAAGAAATAGTACTATGGTTTGCCTTCTGTTAATGCATGTGTTCACATGCTGTCACTGTTTTAGTAGCGATTTAAGAAAGATGTTTATAAAAGTTGTAGCGTTTAAAAGCACTTTATTAATATTTAACTGAGAGGCTTTTGAATCACTTCAAAAATAATGTACAAAAGTGACCGAATGTTAATCATTTCCCACTAGGAAAAGAAACAGTGAAAAGACAGAAGATCGAAAGCGTAAACCAATGATGTCTGCAAGTAAGCAGACTGCCTAAAACAAGCACTGAATGCAGCTCCTCTCGCACTGGATCCAACTTTGACAACAAGGGCTAGTGCATAAAACTACCAGGGAGGGAGGGTGGCCTAATGGTTAAGGTGTTTGCTTTACAAATGCAAAGTGCAGTGTTTGAGTCTCACAAGGGATAATTGGCTAGGCTTAAAATAGCTCGCAAGGGCAGTTAGCCTAGTACTAATCTATGAACCTAATCAAATGACATAAGGGGCCAAAAATATCAACTAAGTAGTATCAGTCTGCCAACTACAAGCCCTTCCTTATCTGAAACCAAGCAGATGCACCACTGATCCATCTAAACAAGCTCATCTGCTTCAAGGAAAAACCTAAGCAAGTGGTGCATCGAACTGAAGATTACTTCCCCTGGTTTACAACTGAGCGAAGGAAGGGGGATAAAGTAGAGGTTCAGGTAGAAACTCAAAGCAACTTTAACAGCACAAGTGGAATCAAGCTAGAGAATCCAACCCCAGAATTCTGGTATTTACAGTGGATATAAAAAGTGTACATACCCCTGTTAAAATGCCAGATTTTTGTGATATAAAAAAGGAGAGATACACTAGATAATCTCAATGTTACTGAAATGTTGAAATTCAGTACGTCGAGACCGAATAGGGGAAAGTGCAGTTACCCGAAACTACACTATGCCGAATCCGCAAATGTCGAATCCGCCAGTGTTGTGGTGTCGCATTCGTGACGTGTGGTGCGGTTTGTGGATTTATCTGGGGTTTCAGGTAAGTGCGTGTTTGAGGATATTGGGTAGGGATTTTAGTGCGTGTGAGTGTGTGCGGTGGTGTTTTTTGTGTGTCTAGTGTGACCTCGGAGTTAGAATATATAAGTAGGGGGGTGTGGGGGTGCAGGGGGGCGTGCCTCCCTGCTTATAGGTAGGTTAGGTGTGTTTGTGTGTGTTGTTATGTTTGTTTAGTTAGGTAGGTGTATGTGTGTGATTATGTCCTGGTGTATGTGTGTGTGTGTGTGTGTGTGTGTGAATGGCTGTGGTTGTGGTGTTCGTGATTATGGGTTTTCGTGTATGTGGGTTTTCGACTATTCAGTCTCGAAATACTGAAATTCAACATTTCAGTATTTCGAGATTGTATAGTGAATCCAAAAGGAGACCACAATAAATTATTTCAAAACTTTTCCCACATTTAATGTTACCTATAACCTGTACAATTCAATTGAAAAACAAACAAATCTGTTAGGGGATAAAGTTTAAAAAATAAAAAAAACGTGGAATAAGCTGGTTGCATAAGTGTGCACACCTTTAAACTAATACTTTGTTGTGTGTGCACACACTTAAACTAATACTTTGTTGAAGCACCTTTTGATTTAATTACGGCATTTAGTCTTCTTGGGTACACACTTGCCATTAATTAAAGAGACTCTGATTAACCGCAAATAAAGTTCACCTGTCCTAGATAGGAATTTCCTGACATTTACTCAGTTGCCTGCTACAGCAAAAGCTATGGTTTGCATAGAGCTTACAAAACATCAAAGGGATCTCATTGTTGAAAGGTATCAGTCAGGAGAAGGGTACAAAAAAATTTCCACAGCATTGGATATACCATGGAACACAGTGAAGACAGTCATTAAAAAGTGGAGAAAATATGGAACACTGACATTGCAAAGAACTGGATGTCCCTCCAAAACTGATGAAAAGACAAGACAAAAACTGGTCAGGGAGGCTGCCAGGAGACCTACAGCAACAGTGAAGGGAGCTGCAGGAATTTCTGGCAAGTACTGGTTGTGTACTACATGTGACAATCTCCCGTCTCCTCCATATGTCTGGACTATACGGAAGCCTTTTCTTACACAGGAAAAAATCCAGGCCCAGCTAAAATTTGCAAAACGATACATCAAGTCTCCCAAAAGCATGTGGGAAAATGTGTTATGGTCTGATGAGACCAAGGTTGAACTTTTTGGCCACAATTCCAAAAGGTATGTTTGGCTCAAAAACAACACTTCGCATCACCAAAAGAACACCATTCCCACTGTGAAGCATGGTAGTGGCAGTATCATACTTTGGGGTTGCTTTTCTTCAGCTGGAACTGGGGCTTTAGTCAAAGTGGAGGGAATTATGAACTTTTCCAAATACCAGTCACTTTTGGCCCAAAACCTTCAGGCGTCTGCTATAAAGTTGAAGATGAAGAGGAATTTCACCTTTCAACACGACAATGACCCCAAGCATACATCCAAATCAACAAAAGAATGATTTCACCAGAAGAAAATTAAAGTTTTGGAATGGCCCAGCCAGCGCCCAGACCTAAATCCAGTAGAAAATCTGTGGGGTGACCTGAAGTGGGCTGTGCACAAGAGATGTCCTTGCAATCTGAAAGATTTGGAGCGCTTTTGCAAGGAAGAGTGGGCAAATATTGCCAAGTCAAGATGTGCCATGCTGATAGACTCCTACCCAAGAAGACTGAATGCTGTAATTAAATCAAAAGGTGCTTCAACAAAGTATTAGTTTAAGGGTGTGCACACTTATGCAATCTGCTCATTGTACGTTTTTTATTTTTTTATATTTTTTCTCCCAACAGATCTGTTTGTTTTTCAATTGAACTGTACACGTTACACGTCACATTAAAGGTGGGAAAAGTTTTGAAATGATTTATTGTGGTCATTTTTTTATATCACAAACACCTGGCATTTTAACGGGGGTGTGTACACTTTCTACATCCACTGTATTAAGGAGATTTTTAGGCATCTTACTAGGCTGTGGTTGTGTGATTTTTTTGGACTTTAAATTTTACTTGGAATCCATACTGCAATCACTGAATGGTGGTCACTAAGCAAGTCCACTAATAAAATGGATGTGGCTGTATTGAATGTGTGTGATGATAGCAGAAGACAGTGCCCTGAAATGGATTCTATCTTTCTAACAGCTCCAATCCACACAGACATCATGGTCATAAAGAAGGTGGTTTAGGGAACAACTGCAGTTTAAATCTCCATTACTAGTTTCAGGCTAGCTCCATGGCACAAGGGCATAATGTCCTAAGTACAGGTCGGGCAACCAGTGCTCAGTTAGTGGCATGGACATCTAATGGGCTGGGCAGGGTAAGCTTGAATGACCAATGCCAGCTCACTCATCCTGGATTACGGGAGGCTGCAAAGTCTACATGCAGCACTGGTGACACCTTATGATGACTAGGTATATCACCCACCTGTAGAGGCAGTCTTGGTTCACAGAGATGTATAGGGTGCCCCTGTTCAGTCAGTGAAACAGGAGGTGTGTGTAGAAGCATGCATGCCTTCAGTGACCAATCAGGTAGCTATGGGGAGACTGCAGCAGCCTAGAGGAAGAAGAGGTAGTCAACAGGACTCATAGCTGGCCCACTCCCTACCACCAGTCTCTCACTGTAGGGGGAACAGATGGGCCGAATGGCTTTATCAACAGTTACAAATGGGCCATAAGGATTTTGCCTAGCCAGGGGATGCCTGTCATCCCCTCCATGGATAGAGTGGGCCAAACAGAAGCAGGTAGCTGAGCCATCTGGCAGGATCCTGCAAAGGTGGACAGAGGGTGGAAAAAAAAGATACAGTCAGTAATTCCATGTTAACGTGTCATCAATCAGAAGTATGGAATGCTTTGGAGAACTTATATGCCAAAAGAATTAGATACACACAATATGGCTGACATTATTTAGAAATGTGACAGTCCGGTCAGAACGAGAAAGTAACACAGGAAACTTCAACTTTCAAGTATGTTTTGAAAAGAAACATCTATGCTCCTAGAGTTATCATATTCAGTTACAGACAATGAAATCCTTATAGCCTCTAATTCGACTGAACCCCCAATCACACTTCCCTCCTACTCAACACCTTCTAATCCCCCAGAATATCTTCCTCCTTTCTACCTCTCTGACATCACCACCAAACAAAGTATAGCACCTCTGATAGAACAAATCGTACTTGATTCTCTGACTGGTCCGGAGAATAGCTGCCCTTGGTTCCTGTACTACTGTACAGATTACATTGTCTCCCCACTAAAACAGATCTATAATCTCTGCCTCACAACCAACACCATGCTCATAATCTGGTAATCAACCTACGTCACACACCAGCACCTAAAGATCCCAAACTCACATCCACCAATCACTTCTGACTCAACTTACTTCCTACTCAAGGCAAAATCCTTGTAAAGATACTCTATAAGCAACTCCCACCTTACTTTAAAAATACCAGTTTCTCTCAAACAAGCACCATAGCTTCTGGGCTGGAAGGAATACACTTACTGGTTTCCTGGATCTCAAAAGATGATGTGCTCATCAGCATGGACTAAGGCAGCCTAGGTGAAGCCATACTCATTGACCTAAACATGTGCCTTTGATCCAGTAGACCATTCAGATCTACTAACTCAACTTCTAGGCATTGGAATCAGTCCTGAAGACACCAAATAATTCAAGAACTACCACTCAAATATACCCTTTATAGTAAAGATTCTTTCATCTGTATCAAATACTGTACACAGCAATTCAAGCATCCCACAAGTTTCCATACCTGCACTAGTATTGCTCTCCACTTTATAAGCAAATTGTCCCCTCATCCTACCCCAGCTTCAGTTTCTCTTGTATACCGGTGATATGATCATTTGCAAATTCAGTCCAGATCATCATGTCATCCAAGCCCAACTACAAACTGGCTTTCTTGATGTAAAAAAAAATGTCTAGTCACCAAAAATCTACTCTCAACAACCTTTTCCAAAAAAAAAAAAAAAAAAAAAAAAAACTAAGCTCTTTGGGAACAAAAGAAGACTCTGAAAAACAAC
This sequence comes from Protopterus annectens, assembly GCF_019279795.1. NCBI lineage: Eukaryota > Metazoa > Chordata > Ceratodontiformes > Protopteridae > Protopterus > Protopterus annectens. The sequence continues at coordinate 1,136,876,147 of NC_056737.1, forward strand.
TACCTATTTCAAAGTCTTTAATCAGGATCACAACCTGACTGAAACTACAACTTCTTTCAGATATTTACCTCTCAACCTCTTAGAGCAAAAAATCTGGACAAAGTCTAAAATGATGGGGATACAAATAGGGACAGATTTTAAATATTGCTCTTACAAACTTAGAACGTTGGTAGAATAATAGGTTTTGCATTAGCATGAATTTTCTGAAGGATGTGGAGTCAAACTCAAATGTTAGTCATTATTTAATGACTTCAATCCTCAGCTATTTGCCAGAAAAGTACAGATTTTAGGAGGAACACCAAAAATAGGAGGCAAAAATCTGTACAGTTGAGAGGTTACACGTCTAACATGGACACAGTAAAAAAAACTTGGATCCAAAATCAACTACTTACTATTATGAGCCCATACAATTTCCCAGTTCTTATCACCACCATTTAGGGTTGCTACAAGCAAACATGTCCTGTTTGCCCACTTAGAAACAGACCTGCTTCATTTTTGTTATCCCCAATAAAAACACTACCTCATTACAAACCTTGTCTAACAAATTCTGTTGGTTCATCACCATCCCCCTATAAAATGAACACCACTGCCACACACTAATCAAAGCTTGCTGGCTACCTATCCAAGCCAAGGCCAACTTTCTGTTAGGCTCCCCACTTTACAAATTCCTCCAAAAATACACCCCATTTCTTCTCACAATGAAACTTACTGTAGCCACTCCAACACTTAGAAATCAGGTCAGAGGTCCTTCACTGAGAACTCCCTCATCCAAATTACACTGCTCTGACCACAGCTTCAATGTGTTAGTGCTAAAACTTTGGCAAGCTCTACCATCCAATCTCCCTGACAACACAAACAACTCTAACTTCTGGCACCAGTTCAGTTTCTAACAACGGCATGACTGAGGACACATCACCTAGCTAACAAAATCTTAACTACACAATTCTTCTCTTCTCTCTCCTCTGATGCCACCATGCTACTTTCTCACCTGAAAAATCAACGCATTATGCAAATATATATAAACTGTTGCCAGCATTTACCTCTGAATTTTTTTTTTTTTTTTTGTAAACGAGTGCTGAACACGGTCTCTGCTTGCCCAGTAATGTATCAAGAAAGTTGCTTAATTACTTTTTGTCTGCTATAAAATTTATTACCATCATTCTAAATGTATCCCAGGCTAAGCCAGCAAATTGTCATTGTTTAACTAGTGCCCTACCCAGACAAACAAATGTAAATGAAAAACTACACACTGTGACATACCATGGAAAAGGGTTCACATAGTTCAGGTACGACAGAAAGAAAGCAACACTATGGCAGAAAAAGCCTTTGCATACTTAAGGTATTACAGAAGGGGAGTGGCATTTCAATGCTGTGACCAAATGTTTCAAAAGAACACTTCGCTTTTTAGCTCCTTAACTAATCACTCGCCCTTGGCGACAATGGCAAGTTATAGATATGTAAGTAAGAATCTTAAGATTGAGCAAAGCTGCAAAGCTGAATGATCAGAAAAAGCACCGTAGCAGTGAAACAAGGACCTGTATGTATGTGTGTGTATACACTACTTGTGTTCACACTTTCTACACAGAGCAAATCTCATATTGTAAAACAGCTGCCCATTACTGATGTATCTAATGGTATTAAAAGAAGTTTACTTTTTGCCTTAGTATAAATGTACTGTTGACAAAAGGTTAACAGCTTTCAAATTCGAATAGTGTAACTAAATATTCAATGGTCTGAA